>NW_020863834.1:0-13356 GCF_003713205.1 Coffea eugenioides
TATGGGGTATCAATAATTCAAGAAACATGTACAATGTAAAGCGATGGTAACATTCGTGCAAAGGATACATTCGTTCTCCTGTCATTTCATTTCATTTTTGGTTTCATTCGTGCATTCATTTACCCCGTCCCTGGCTTTTGGCCAGGCTCCACCAACTTACAATGTAATACTCGAGTATACCGAAACGTTCACCCAAGTTCCTAGTCGCTCGACCGAGTCCGCTTCTGGCTCGAAACGACCGGTAACAAGGGGCAATGGCCAGTTCAGCCCAAAAGGCTTACATTCATGCGCAAGTAGCATTTAATCACTAATCATTGAAAATTTCATATTTATTAAGGTCGAGTGCGATAAAGTACACACTCGCCTAGAAAACTGGTTTTAACAATCATTGAAAGCAAAATCAATAATAGCAAGACACTAATATGCAAGCACGCATGATATGTAAGAAAACAGTTCCAAAAGTAACTTTGAAAACAGTTCAAAAGTAGATAATGCAGGAAAGCGGTTCAAAAATAAATTTGGAAACAGTTTGAGGTCACTCACCTCAATGGCTCAGAAATCATCCATCATATAACATTGCCTTGCTCAAATCCAAGTCTTAGATCACAAACTCAATGCAAACAAATCCCTTCAAAGTTCGGACAGCACTTCCCCTGAATTTGTTAACTTTTCCAGCCATCATGGCTTCATTATTTCCTTAGCCAGTCCCAAAGGTACACACACAACAACAAGTTCATCCAATAGCCATTCAGCAAGCTCCAAGTAGTACTAGTACAAGTCCAGCTAGGAAAAAGTTTGGAAATGAAAGTTAAGCTCAAAACCAGAAAAACAGTTTTGACGTCATTTTGCGGTAATGGTACCAAAAGCACTACGATGGTCTGATGAAGGTACAAGACCCACCTTTTCGAAGCTAAGAGATAGGGCTACAACAATGTAGAAGGCCACTCAGTCCAAATCCTAGCACAACTAGGTCAAATATGCAGAATACCAAACCAGAACCGTAATTGCAGGTTTACAAATTACACTATGCTGTAATAAGTACAACTCAGTCCATACAGGTCCAAATGCTGAAATTCCAAAGGCATATGGTAGCTAGGACATCAAGCTACATTTCATCAGAAGACCTCAACATCCAAATCCAAAGCAATTCCAGTCAAAACAGATGATTACAAGCGCAGTTCGCACATTCTGATCACCCAGAACAGCAACAGTAAAATCGACATATCTCACTCTACACTACTCCAAACGACCTGAAAGTTTACAGGCACCTCAAACACATCAATACCTGCAACTTTCATGTTTTAAGAAAAGGCCAATTCGGCCTCTAACCATATGATCCAAAACCGGACAGAAAAGGGGGTTATGAAACCCTAACTTTCCACATTTCAATCCAAACCCAAAATTGGTTGTAATTATCAATCATTTGCACCTACTAGAGCCATTACCCCACATTACCAACCATCATAAATAACCACAACATCAAAATCACATTAAACCAGAAAATTCCTCAAGAAAATAAAAACTTCACCAATTCATTCCAAACCAAGAAATAAACCACAATTTTCAACACTATAGCCACCATTAGGCACAAATTAAACATCATTAGGTGTAAGAGGAAGTGTAATCACCACTTACCAAGTAAACAAGAGAGAGAAAGTTGTAGACCACCTTAGCTTCTCCAAAAAACTTCACCAAACAACTTACTAGCACCTAATGGAAGAATTTTATGGAGTAGAAACTAGTTGATGCAATGTTTTGGTTGATTTGAGCTAATTTGGAGCTTGAAAATTGAAGAAGCTTTCTTCTTTCTTGAGCTAAGAGGGCCGGCCATCCAAGAGTGAAAAATGGTGATTTTTGGGCAATTTTTGGATATTTAATCCTTTGGTCAAAAAAAGTCAAAAATTGGAATAGTAAATCTTAAAATTCACCCAATGAGAAAGTGACACTTGTCACTCTCATTAATGCATTCCTATCCTTTCTTTTCTCTCTCACATCAATCAAATCACCTCCTCTATTTATCTCTAACACCCGATAAAGTTTCCACAGGGCGCAGTATCCGGAACTTACCTAATTGGGTCATTTTTTCCGAACTTTTGCAATCGTGGGTCCCACGTTCACAATACGTTTTTAATTTCTAAAAACTAACCGATAGCTAGAAAAATCATCCAAAACTATATCTGCTGCATTAAAAAATATTAGAATTTTCCTACTAAAGAAAAACGCAGAAAACAGCATTTAAATAAATCAAACCTAGAAAATTAGAAATTTCCGGTTCTCAAACTCATTTTTTTTTCGGGGCGTCACAATCTCCCTCCTTAAAAGGAATGTCGTCCTCGAGATTCCATCTTGTACCAAATCAAGTCGAGAACATCCCACAAGAAGTCTCTCAGCATCCCAAGCAGACACTAAGAGTCAAATCAAACCACAGTCGCGGCATCCTAAACTTTCAAGCCCTGGGATACACTACAGAGATCTTGAAGCTAAGGCTCTGATACAATTGTCACGACCCATTTTCCCTAAGGCGAACCAGAGGGGTCAACGGGCCGCCTGCCCAACTCTCGCCGGGACTCAGTCAGTCACTACAGTCCTCAATTGAATTTCAAGATAAAATCTCAAATATACATCAAAGGTTCCCAAACTTTACATATCAAAAGCGAAGCGTCCACGCTTCCGCAGCGCCACTCTGATCCTTGATCACAATTAGTATACAGGAGGAAGTCCAAAACTAGTCTATTACACATCCAATCAATTCTAAACGTTCTAAACGTTCAATACAATCCCCAATATGACTGATTACACAAAAGGAAATCCAAGTTCAATCCATACATGAGATAATCCATGAATAAACACTACAAGCCCTTCCTTCGCCTTGAGCCCTGTGGAGGGGAATAAAATATTTTTGGGGTGAGCTAGAAGCTCAGCGAGTAACCAGTAAAATCAGTAATCAAATCTGTTTAACAATGGTTCATTTAAGTGATGTCGTAAATCAAAGGATAAGTCTAGAAACAATTACAACGTTTACAAAACATTAAATATGGGGTATCAATAATTCAAGAAACATGTACAATGGAAAGCGATGGTAACATTCGTGCAAAGGATACATTCGTTCTCCTGTCATTTCATTTCATTTTTGGTTTCATTCGTGCATTCATTTACCCCGTCCCTGGCTTTTGGCCAGGCTCCACCAACCTACAAGGTAATACACGAGTATACCGAAACGTTCACCCAAGTTCCTAGTCGCTCGACCGAGTCCGCTTCTGGCTCGAAACGACCGGTAACAAGGGGCAATGGCCAGTTCAGCCCAAAAGACTTACATTCATGCGCAAGTAGCATTTAATCACTAATCATTGAAAATTTCATATTTATTAAGGTCGAGTGCGATAAAGTACACACTCGCCTAGAAAACTGGTTTTAACAATCATTGAAAGCAAAACCAATAATAACAAGACACTAATATGCAAGCACGCATGATATGTAAGAAAACAGTTCCAAAAGTAACTTTGAAAACAGTTCAAAAGTAGATAATGCAGGAAAGCGGTTCAAAAATAAATTTGGAAACAGTTTGAGGTCACTCACCTCAATGGCTCAGAAATCATCCATCATATAACATTGCCTTGCTCAAATCCAAGTCTTAGATCACAAACTCAATGCAAACAAATCCCTTCAAAGTTCGGACAGCACTTCCCCTGAATTTGTTAACTTTTCCAGCCATCATGGCTTCATTATTTCCTTAGCCAGTCCCAAAGGTACACACACAACAACAAGTTCATCCAATAGCCATTCAGCAAGCTCCAAGTAGTACTAGTACAAGTCCAGCTAGGGAAAAGTTTGGAAATGAAAGTTAAGCTCAAAACCAAAAAAACAGTTTTGACGTCATTTTGCGGTAATGGTACCAAAAGCACTACGATGGTCGGATGAAGGTGCAAGACCCACCTTTTCGAAGCTAAGAGATAGGGCTACAACAATGTAGAAGGCCACTCAGTCCAAATCCTAGCACAACTAGGTCAAATATGCAGAATACCAAACCAGAACCGTAATTGCAGGTTTACAAATTACACTATGCTGTAATAAGTACAACTCAGTCCATACAGGTCCAAATGCTGAAATTCCAAAGGCATATGGTAGCTAGGACATCAAGCTACATTTCATCAGAAGACCTCAACATCCAAATCCAAAGCAATTCCAGTCAAAACAGATGATTACAAGCGCAGTTCGCACATTCTGATCACAAAGAACAGCAACAGTAAAATCGACATATCTCACTCTACACTACTCCAAACGACCTGAAATTTTACAGGAACCTCAAACACATCAATACCTGCAACTTTCATGTTTTAAGAAAAGGCCAATTCGGCCTCTAACCATATGATCCAAAACCGGACAGAAAAGGGGGTTATGAAACCCTAACTTTCCACATTTCAATCCAAACCCAAAATTGGTTGTAATTATCAATCATTTGCACCTACTAGAGCCATTACCCCACATTACCAACCATCATAAATAACCACAACATCAAAATCACATTAAACCAGAAAATTCCTCAATAAAATAAAAACTTCACCAATTCATTCCAAACCAAGAAATAAACCACAATTTTCAACACTATAGCCACCATTAGGCACAAATTAAACATCATTAGGTGTAAGAGAAAGTGTAATCACCACTTACCAAGTAAACAAGAGAGAGGAAGTTGTAGACCACCTTAGCTTCTCCAAAAAACTTCACCAAACAACTTACTAGCACCTAATGGAAGAATTTTATGGAGTAGAAACTAGTTGATGCAATTGGTTTGGAAGATTGAGCTAAATGGAAGCTTGAAAATTGAAGAAATTTCCTTCCTTCTTGAGCTTGAGAGAGTCGGCCAACATGGAGAAAGAAATGGTGATGTTTAGTCAATTTTTGAGATATTTAACTTAAGGGTAAAAAGTCAAAAAGTCCAACCAATGAGAAAGTGACACTTGGCACTTCATTAAATGCATTTCTATCCTTTTGTTTCCTCTCACATCAATCACATCTCATCCTCTACTTATCTCTTAACACCCGATAAGTTTCACCCAGTATCCGGAACTTAACCTAATTGGTCAAATTTTTCCGAACTTTTCGCACTCGTGGGTCCCACGTTCAAAATACGTTTTTAATTTCTCAAAAACTAACCGATACTAGAAAAATCATCCAAAAACTATATCTGCTCATTAAAAATATCTAGAAAATTTCCCTACTAAAGAAAACGCAGAAAACAAGCCATTAAATAAATAAAACCCTAGAAAATTAGAAAATTTCCGGGTTCTCAAACTCATTTTTTTTCGGGGCGTCACAATCTCCCCTCATTAAAAGAATGTCGTCCTCGACATTCCATCTTGTACCAATCAAGTCGAGACATCCCACAAGAATCTCTCAAGCATCCCAAGCAGACACTAAGAGTCAAATCAAACCCACAGTCCGGCATCCTAAACTTCAAGCCTAGGATACACTACAGAGATCTGAAGCCTAAGCTCTGATACCAATTGTCACGACCCCATTTTCCCCTAAGGCGAACCAGAGGGGTCAACGGGCCGCCTGCCCAACTCTCGCCGGGACTCAGTCAGTCACTACAGTCCTCAATTGAATTTCAAGATAAAATCTCAAATATACATCAAAGGTTCCCAAACTTTACATATCAAAAGCGAAGCGTCCACGCTTCCGCAGCGCCACTCTGATCCTTGATCACAATTAGTATACAGGAGAAAGTCCAAAACTAGTCTATTACACATCCAATCAATTCTAAACGTTCTAAACGTTCAATACAATCCCCAATATGACTGATTACACAAAAGGAAATCCAAGTTCAATCCATACATGAGATAATCCATGAATAAACACTACAAGCCCTTCCTTCGCCTTGAGCCCTGTGGAGGGGAATAAAACATTTTTGGGGTGAGCTAGAAGCTCAGCGAGTAACCAGTAAAATCAGTAATCAAATCTGTTTAACAATGGTTCATTTAAGTGATGTCGTAAATCAAAGGATAAGTCTAGAAACAATTACAACGTTTACAAAACATTAAATATGGGGTATCAATAATTCAAGAAACATGTACAATGGAAAGCGATGGTAACATTCGTGCAAAGGATACATTCGTTCTCCTGTCATTTCATTTCATTTTTGGTTTCATTCGTGCATTCATTTACCCCATCCCTGGCTTTTGGCCAGGCTCCACCAACCTACAAGGTAATACTCGAGTATACCGAAACGTTCACCCAAGTTCCTAGTCGCTCGACCGAGTCCGCTTCTGGCTCGAAACGACCGGTAACAAGGGGCAATGGCCAGTTCAGCCCAAAAGGCTTACATTCATGCGCAAGTAGCATTTAATCACTAATCATTGAAAATTTCGTATTTATTAAGGTCGAGTGCGATAAAGTACACACTCGCCTAGAAAACTGGTTTTAACAATCATTGAAAGCAAAATCAATAATAGCAAGACACTAATATGCAAGCACGCATGATATGTAAGAAAACAGTTCCAAAAGTAACTTTGAAAACAGTTCAAAAGTAGATAATGCAGGAAAGCGGTTCAAAAATAAATTTGGAAACAGTTTGAGGTCACTCACCTCAATGGCTCAGAAATCATCCATCATATAACATTGCCTTGCTCAAATCCAAGTCTTAGATCACAAACTCAATGCAAACAAATCCCTTCAAAGTTCGGACAGCACTTCCCCTGAATTTGTTAACTTTTCCAGCCATCATGGCTTCATTATTTCCTTAGCCAGTCCCAAAGGTACACACACAACAACAAGTTCATCCAATAGCCATTCAGCAAGCTCCAAGTAGTACTAGTACAAGTCCAGCTAGGGAAAAGTTTGGAAATGAAAGTTAAGCTCAATACCAGAAAAACAGTTTTGACGTCATTTTGCGGTAATGGTACCAAAAGCACTACGATGGTCGGATGAAGGTGCAAGACCCACCTTTTCGAAGCTAAGAGATAGGGCTACAACAATGTAGAAGGCCACTCAGTCCAAATCCTAGCACAACTAGGTCAAATATGCAGAATACCAAACCAGAACCGTAATTGCAGGTTTACAAATTACACTATGCTGTAATAAGTACAACTCAGTCCATACAGGTCCAAATGCTGAAATTCCAAAGGCATATGGTAGCTAGGACATCAAGCTACATTTCATCAGAAGACCTCAACATCCAAATCCAAAGCAATTCCAGTCAAAACAGATGATTACAAGCGCAGTTCGCACATTCTGATCACCCAGAACAGCAACAGTAAAATCGACATATCTCACTCTACACTACTCCAAACGACCTGAAATTTTACAGGCACCTCAAACACATCAATACCTGCAACTTTCATGTTTTAAGAAAAGGCCAATTCGGCCTCTAACCATATGATCCAAAACCGGACAGAAAAGGGGGTTATGAAACCCTAACTTTCCACATTTCAATCCAAACCCAAAATTGGTTGTAATTATCAATCATTTGCACCTACTAGAGCCATTACCCCACATTACCAACCATCATAAATAACCACAACATCAAAATCACATTAAACCAGAAAATTCCTCAATAAAATAAAACTTCACCAATTCATTCCAAACCAAGAAATAAACCACAATTTTCAACACTATAGCCACCATTAGGCACAAATTAAACATCATTAGGTGTAAGAGGAAGTGTAATCACCACTTACCAAGTAAACAAGAGAGAGGAAGTTGTAGACCACCTTAGCTTCTCCAAAAAACTTCACCAAACAACTTACTAGCACCTAATGGAAGAATTTTATGGAGTAGAAACTAGTTGATGCAATTGGTTTGGAAGATTGAGCTAAATGGAAGCTTGAAAATTGAAGAAATTTCCTTCCTTCTTGAGCTTGAGAGAGTCGGCCAACATGGAGAAAGAAATGGTGATGTTTAGTCAATTTTTGAGATATTTAACTTAAGGGTAAAAAGTCAAAAAGTCCAACCAATGAGAAAGTGACACTTGGCACTTCATTAAATGCATTTCTATCCTTTTGTTTCCTCTCACATCAATCACATCTCATCCTCTACTTATCTCTTAACACCCGATAAGTTTCACCCAGTATCCGGAACTTAACCTAATTGGTCAAATTTTTCCGAACTTTTCGCACTCGTGGGTCCCACGTTCAAAATACGTTTTTAATTTCTCAAAAACTAACCGATACTAGAAAAATCATCCAAAAACTATATC
Organism: Coffea eugenioides; assembly: GCF_003713205.1. Classification (NCBI taxonomy): domain Eukaryota; kingdom Viridiplantae; phylum Streptophyta; class Magnoliopsida; order Gentianales; family Rubiaceae; genus Coffea; species Coffea eugenioides. The sequence continues at coordinate 8,195 of NW_020863834.1, forward strand.
TGCTCATTAAAAATATCTAGAAAATTTCCCTACTAAAGAAAACGCAGAAAACAAGCCATTAAATAAATAAAACCCTAGAAAATTAGAAAATTTCCGGGTTCTCAAACTCATTTTTTTTCGGGGCGTCACAATCTCCCCTCCTTAAAAGAATGTCGTCCTCGACATTCCATCTTGTACCAATCAAGTCGAGACATCCCACAAGAATCTCTCAAGCATCCCAAGCAGACACTAAGAGTCAAATCAAACCCACAGTCCGGCATCCTAAACTTCAAGCCTAGGATACACTACAGAGATCTGAAGCCTAAGCTCTGATACCAATTGTCACGACCCCATTTTCCCCTAAGGCGAACCAGAGGGGTCAACGGGCCGCCTGCCCAGCTCTCGCCGGGACTCAGTCAGTCACTACAGTCCTCAATTGAATTTCAAGATAAAATCTCAAATATACATCAAAGGTTCCCAAACTTTACATATAAAGCGAAGCGTCCAGCTTCCGCAGCGCCACTGCTGATCCTTGATCACAATTAGTATAACAGGAGGAAGTCCAAAACCTAGTCTATTAACACATCCAATCAATTCTAAACGTTCTAAACGTTCAATACAATCCCCAATATGACTGATTACACAAAAGGAAATCCAAGTTCAATCCATACATGAGATAATCCATGAATAAACACTACAAGCCCTTCCTTCGCCTTGAGCCCTGTGGAGGGGAATAAAACATTTTTGGGGTGAGCTAGAAGCTCAGCGAGTAACCAGTAAAATCAGTAATCAAATCTGTTTAACAATGGTTCATTTCAGTGATGTCGTAAATCAAAGGATAAGTCTAGAAACAATTACAACGTTTACAAAACATTAAATATGGGGTATCAATAATTCAAGAAACATGTACAATGGAAAGCGATGGTAACATTCGTGCAAAGGATACATTCGTTCTCCTGTCATTTCATTTCATTTTTGGTTTCATTCGTGCATTCATTTACCCCGTCCCTGGCTTTTGGCCAGGCTCCACCAACCTACAAGGTAATACTCGAGTATACCGAAACGTTCACCCAAGTTCCTAGTCGCTCGACCGAGTCCGCTTCTGGCTCGAAACGACCGGTAACAAGGGGCAATGGCCAGTTCAGCCCAAAAGGCTTACATTCATGCGCAAGTAGCATTTAATCACTAATCATTGAAAATTTCGTATTTATTAAGGTCGAGTGCGATAAAGTACACACTCGCCTAGAAAACTGGTTTTAACAATCATTGAAAGCAAAATCAATAATAACAAGACACTAATATGCAAGCACGCATGATATGTAAGAAAACAGTTCCAAAAGTAACTTTGAAAACAGTTCAAAAGTAGATAATGCAGGAAAGCGGTTCAAAAATAAATTTGGAAACAGTTTGAGGTCACTCACCTCAATGGCTCAGAAATCATCCATCATATAACATTACCTTGCTCAAATCCAAGTCTTAGATCACAAACTCAATGCAAACAAATCCCTTCAAAGTTCGGACAGCACTTCCCCTGAATTTGTTAACTTTTCCAGCCTATCATGGCTTCATTATTTCCTTAGCAGTCCGCAAAGGTACACACACAACAACAAGTTCAATCCAATAGCCATTTCAGAAGCTCCAGTAGTACTAGTACAAGTCCAGCTAGGGAAAAGTTTTGGAAATGAAAGTTTAGCTCAACACAGAAAAACAGTTGTTGAACGTCTTTTTGCGGTAATGGGTACAAAAGCACTACGATGGTCCGGATGAAAGGTGCAAGACCACGGTTTTCGAAGCTAAGAGATAGGGCTACAGAAAAAAAAAAAAAAAACAATGCTACGAAGGCACTGCAGTCCAAATCCTAGCACAACTAGGTCCAAATATGCAGAATACCAAACCAGAACCGTAAATTGCAGGTTTAGCAAATTAACTATGCTGTTAAATAGTTCAACTCGGGGGGGTCATACAGGTCCCAAATGCTGAAATTCCAAAGGCATATGGTGCTAGGACAGTCAAGCTACATTCATCGAAGGACTCACACCAATCCAAAGCAATTCCAGTCAAAAAAGATGATTACAAGCGGGCAGTTTGCACATTCTGATCACCAGAACAGCAACAGTAAAATTCGACATATCGTCAGCTCTACACTACTCCAAACGACCTGAATTTTAGCAGGCACGCTCAAACACATCAATACCTGCAACTTGCATGTTTTAAGAAAAGGCCAATTCGGCCTCTAACCATATGATCCAAAACCGGACAGAAAAGGGGGTTATGAAACCCTAACTTTCCACATTTCAATCCAAACCCAAAATTGGTTGTAATTATCAATCATTTGCACCTACTAGAGCCATTACCCCACATTACCAACCATCATAAATAACCACAACATCAAAATCACATTAAACCAGAAAATTCCTCAATAAAATAAAAACTTCACCAATTTATTCCAAACCAAGAAATAAACCACAATTTTCAACACTATAGCCACCATTAGGCACAAATTAAACATCATTAGGTGTAAGAGGAAGTGTAATCACCACTTACCAAGTAAACAAGAGAGAGGAAGTTGTAGACCACCTTAGCTTCTCCAAAAAAACTTCACCAAACAACTTACTAGCACCTAATGGAAGAATTTTATGGAGTAAAAACTAGTTGATGCAATTGGTTTGGAAGATTGAGCTAAATGGAAGCTTGAAAATTGAAGAAATTTCCTTCCTTCTTGAGCTTGAGAGAGTCGGCCAACATGGAGAAAGAAATGGTGATGTTTAGTCAATTTTTGAGATATTTAACTTAAGGGTAAAAAGTCAAAAAGTCCAACCAATGAGAAAATGACACTTGGCACTTCATTAAATGCATTTTTATCCTTTTGTTTCCTCTCACATCAATCACATCTCATCCTCTACTTATCTCTTAACACCCGATAAGTTTCACCCAGTATCCGGAACTTAACCTAATTGGTCAAATTTTTCCGAACTTTTCGCACTCGTGGGTCCCACGTTCAAAATACGTTTTTAATTTCTCAAAAACTAACCGATACTAGAAAAATCATCCAAAAACTATATCTGCTCATTAAAAATATCTAGAAAATTTCCCTACTAAAGAAAACGCAGAAAACAAGCCATTAAATAAATAAAACCCTAGAAAATTAGAAAATTTCCGGGTTCTCAAACTCATTTTTTTTCGGGGCGTCACAATCTCCCCTCCTTAAAAGAATGTCGTCCTCGACATTCCATCTTGTACCAATCAAGTCGAGACATCCCACAAGAATCTCTCAAGCATCCCAAGCAGACACTAAGAGTCAAATCAAACCCACAGTCCGGCATCCTAAACTTCAAGCCTAGGATACACTACAGAGATCTGAAGCCTAAGTTCTGATACCAATTGTCACGACCCCATTTTCCCCTAAGGCGAACCAGAGGGGTCAACGGGCCGCCTGCCCAGCTCTCGCCGGGACTCAGTCAGTCACTACAGTCCTCAATTGAATTTCAAGATAAAATCTCAAATATACATCAAAGGTTCCCAAACTTTACATATCAAAAGCGAAGCGTCCACGCTTCCGCAGCGCCACTCTGATCCTTGATCACAATTAGTATACAGGAGGAAGTCCAAAACTAGTCTATTACACATCCAATCAATTCTAAACGTTCTAAACGTTCAATACAATCCCCAATATGACTGATTACACAAAAGGAAATCCAAGTTCAATCCATACATGAGATAATCCATGAATAAACACTACAAGCCCTTCCTTCGCCTTGAGCCCTGTGGAGGGGAATAAAACATTTTTGGGGTGAGCTAGAAGCTCAGCGAGTAACCAGTAAAATCAGTAATCAAATCTGTTTAACAATGGTTCATTTCAGTGATGTCGTAAATCAAAGGATAAGTCTAGAAACAATTACAACGTTTACAAAACATTAAATATGGGGTATCAATAATTTAAGAAACATGTACAATGGAAAGCGATGGTAACATTCGTGCAAAGGATACATTCGTTCTCCTGTCATTTCATTTCATTTTTGGTTTCATTCGTGCATTCATTTACCCCGTCCCTGGCTTTTGGCCAGGCTCCACCAACCTACAAGGTAATACTCGAGTATACCGAAACGTTCACCCAAGTTCCTAGTCGCTCGACCGAGTCCGCTTCTGGCTCGAAACGACCGGTAACAAGGGGCAATGGCCAGTTCAGCCCAAAAGGCTTACATTCATGCGCAAGTAGCATTTAATCACTAATCATTGAAAATTTCATATTTATTAAGGTCGAGTGCGATAAAGTACACACTCGCCTAGAAAACTGGTTTTAACAATCATTGAAAGCAAAATCAATAATAACAAGACACTAATATGCAAGCACGCATGATATGTAAGAAAACAGTTCCAAAAGTAACTTTGAAAACAGTTCAAAAGTAGATAATGCAGGAAAGCGGTTCAAAAATAAATTTGGAAACAGTTTGAGGTCACTTACCTCAATGGCTCAGAAATCATCCATCATATAACATTGCCTTGCTCAAATCCAAGTCTTAGATCACAAACTCAATGCAAACAAATCCCTTCAAAGTTCGGACAGCACTTCCCCTGAATTTGTTAACTTTTCCAGCCATCATGGCTTCATTATTTCCTTAGCCAGTCCCAAAGGTACACACACAACAACAAGTTCATCCAATAGCCATTCAGCAAGCTCCAAGTAGTACTAGTACAAGTCCAGCTAGGGAAAAGTTTGGAAATGAAAGTTAAGCTCAAAACCAAAAAAACAGTTTTGACGTCATTTTGCGGTAATGGTACCAAAAGCACTACGATGGTCGGATGAAGGTGCAAGACCCACCTTTTCGAAGCTAAGAGATAGGGCTACAACAATGTAGAAGGCCACTCAGTCCAAATCCTAGCACAACTAGGTCAAATATGCAGAATACCAAACCAGAACCGTAATTGCAGGTTTACAAATTACACTATGCTGTAATAAGTACAACTCAGTCCATACAGGTCCAAATGCTGAAATTCCAAAGGCATATGGTAGCTAGGACATCAAGCTACATTTCATCAGAAGACCTCAACATCCAAATCCAAAGCAATTTCAGTCAAAACAGATGATTACAAGCGCAGTTCGCACATTCTGATCACCCAGAACAGCAACAGTAAAATCGACATATCTCACTCTACACTACTCCAAACGACCTGAAATTTTACAG
>NW_020863835.1:0-21996 GCF_003713205.1 Coffea eugenioides
GAATTAATGAACCAAATTTGTAAGGTAGGGGAATGCCACAATCAAGGTGGGTACTTGATTGATAAGTTCAATTGAATAACTTAAGAAAACTCTCAAGTATTCAAGAAAGGCTCTCTTGGAAAGAGAAAGTGAATAAACTCTCAAGTTTATTGATGTAAAATCTGACCCTCCCAAACGTATAAGGTGTAGGCTTATTTATAGCCTTATAATGACTCCAAAACCTAATCTAACTTGGACAAAATTAACTTCCCTAATTAAGTAGCAATAATTCGGCCATTACAAGACAACTCTTGGCCGACCTTTGGACTGAAATAAATGACTTAAACCACTGAAGTAATCAACTATACTTTCGGTCCAATTAGAAAGTAAGCTGACCAAAATAAAGACACTAACAAACGACCAACAAACAACAAGGAACTTGACAATTTATAGCCTAGCCATCAATACTAATTAAACGATAAAACTTGGGACTTGAACCTTGTATGTTGGCATGCCTTGATTCACATCATTCCCCTCCTCTTGGAAGTGATTTGTCCCCAAATCAATGGCTTGCTTGGACAGCATCAACATTGGACGCCACTTTATGATGACTAGCCATTCTACATGTCGTTTGTGCAACTGTAAGATGCATATGAACTTGACACACAATGCGGTATGATTCACCATGTGAGGAACATCTCTCGGGTTGTGCGTGACACAGGCATTGATGTCGCTTAACATATGAGAATACAAATGCTTGAAATCCACTTCATATGATGCATACGAACTAGGAAGTTGTGAAGTAGACAAAAGGAACAATGTGGAACCAGATTCTAGAGGCTGAAACAAGCGTGAAAATTCGTGGTCAACTGCTAGTAAATAGCCTTCAAAACCGGCAGCAACTAGCACTACAAAGTGCACGGAATCTGATTGGATCTTGCTAGGCGAATCTGGAAAATTCTGGACAGCTTCATTACCTTACTCCAGCTGCACAAAAGATACGGTGTTAAACAAAACAAAGGTTAGTGTGCTAGGGAGGGAACAATCTCCCTCACAAATGGCTTGTGCAAACATGCTTAATTTCCCCCCATTGCTTCCTACTATGGCCAACTGATTCTCGCCCCTTTCCTTTACATCTTGCTCGACACCTTGTTCACTTCGCATGCTTCTTTGTTTACTTTTAGCTTTATCTAACTCCCATTCCCTTTGAAGCATTGCTTGATCTTCTCGCACTTGCTTAGGGGTAAGCGGAGCAAGAGTAACCTTCCTATCCCTGTGAAGAAAGGAATATTTGTTAGTACGACCATCATAAGTAACCTTCTTATCGTATTGCCATGGCCGTCCCAAGATGATGTGAGTGGCTTGCATCAGCACTACGTCACACAATAGCTCATCTTCATATCTACCAATGCTAAATTTCACAGGTGCTTGTTTGGAGACACGTACTTCACCACAATCACTAAACCATTGCAATTTGTAAGGCCTAGGGTGATCTCGTGTAGGTAGTTGTAGTTTCTTCACCATTAGAGAACTTACTACATTACTACAACTCCCACCATCAATAATCAAACTACAAACTTTGCCATTAACAAGACAACGTGTATAGAAGATGTTCTCTCGTTGCACTTCCTCCTCAATGCGCTGTGCATTCAACGCCATCCTTGTAACCAATCCTAACTCAATAGGTTGATTGATAGGAACTTCTTCACTTGATTCGTCACCATCATCCTCCTGTAATGGCGGCATCCCTTCATACTCCCTTTCATCATCGGTGATGATGTCTCCATTAGGGAGCATGATCATTACTCGATGGTTTGGGCATTGGTTTGCAATGTGACCGACGCCTTGACATTTCCAGCACTTAATATCTCGATTCCTAGGTCTTGAGGTCTCATTTGCTAGTTTGGAAGCTTCCCTAGCATCAAGCTTAGAAGCATGTGGTCGAGGGTTGATGGATACCTCTTGCTTCGGCCAGGGAGTTGTAGGATTACTAGCGACTTTATCATCTCCCCGAGATTGGAACTTCCGCTGATTTGGAGTGTAAGTAGAGGCATAATTTCTGGTTGTACCCCTCATCTTGAGCCTTCGCTCAATTTTGATCGCCTTCTCCACCATGTCCTCTAGTTCGACATAGTATTATAGTTCGAGTTGGTCAGCAATTTCTGGTCTCAAGCCGCTGAGCAAACGAGCCATTGTTGCCTCCCTATCCTCATTAATGTCGGCTCTGAGCATGGAAATTTTCATGTCCTTGTATTAGTCCTCAACCGAGCGATTTCCTTGGGATAAGGTTTGAAGCTTTTGGTACAAGTCTCTATGGTAGTGACTTGGTACAAATCGCTTCTTCATGAGGCGTTTAAGCTCAGTCCAAGTGGTTATAGATGGTTCACCACACCTCCTCCGGCTTGTAACCACTTGATCCCACCAAACGATAGCGTAGTCAGTGAATTCAACCACGGCCAGTTTCAACTTTTGCTCATTCGTGTAATCGTTGCAATCAAAACTAACTCCACTCGTCTCTCCCATTCAAGGTATGCATCCGGGTCTGATTTACCTTGGAATGGTGGAATTCTCATTTTAATTCCCTTGATTGCATCACCAACTTGTTTGGTGTTCCTCCTCAGTCGCCTTTGCCCACGGTCAAAGTCGTCACCTGAGTTAGAGTCACTAAACTCGGGCATAGGCCTTTCGCGACTTCTCCCACTGTGTTGACTACCTTTTGAGCCGTTTTGGGACTCTTCCAACCTATCAAGGTGTATATTCATGGGTTCAAGCTTTTGATCCAAAAGGCGCCCTATCTCCTCCTTCAAACTTTCTGCCAAACGGGAAAAATCGAAAGCTGATGTGCTTTCTCCTTCGTTAGACATGGCCTTTGATTTTAAACCTGCAAGAAAGGGTTAGTATAAAATAGAAAATTTTGTCTCACCACTTCCTCACGTGTATCACTCGCCCTCGTGTATATCTCAAGTGTTTAAACACTCTAATGATCTCACCAATCACTTCTCAAGTCGTTTGATTACCTCTCTTGAAGAAATCAAAATTTTCTCAATGAGATTCAATCAAACTTTTCACCAATTTTCACACAAGAAGGTGGCGGATGAATGCTGGAAAATTTGAGCAGAGTGGACGGCCTTAAACACTAAAAGACACGATGAAGGAACTGGAAAATTTCCAGATTTATGGCCGAAACTCTACACCAGGATTTGGAAGTTTTCAACTTGACTCAAGACGCAATTTAGAAAACTATTAGCCTTCACAGTCCAAAACCGATTTGGACTATTTGGAGCTAATAAAACTGACTAGAATTTGCGAACAAGACCCAAATAAGACTCCAAATACGCGACTCGTGGCTGGACACAAATTAAGAAAAATTTCTGGACTCAAGACTCGATGGCAGAATTTCTTGGAACCTAGAGAACCTTCTACCCAATTTTCTTGCGGCTGGAATTTGGAAAGTTCAGACAAGGGCTCGTGGGTTTTTATTTTCTGGAAGTTAAGGTTACTGATTATGGGGCTTCTCACGTGTGCAAAGTGGCAAAGTCCAGATTGGTTAATTATGTGGCAGTTGGAATTGGTTTGTCCTCCCAAGCCGACATGGATTCCTAGTTTAGATTGCTTTCTTGTGCTATTGATCCGAATCCTTGTTTCTCCATTTTTTTGCTTTTGCTTTTGCATTTCTTCCTTTTTTTTTCCACGCAAACAACAATTTTTTTCTGTTTTCTTTTTCTTTTCGGATCAAACACTCCAGATCAAGAAGTTCAAGCAACCGCAATCAAGAAAGCAAGAATTTCAGCAGGCGTAACTTGTTCAAGGAATAGAAATTTGGTTCCAAGATTTGGGAAGTTGGTTTCAAGATTGTCAAGACCCCAATAAATGCAAGGTTTATTGCTGGAATTTCGTCCAAGAACTCAAGGAATTCAAGATATTTTATTTTATCTTTTTCAGATTTCAAGAGCTACAAACGATTCCCAAGAAAACAAGGCAGCCACAGTTCAACAATAAAAGATAAACAACCACAATTTTTTTTTCCAACAAGGTAAAGACTATAATTTTTTTTTTGACTCTAAACAATTGAAGACTTCAAGATACGACAATTAAAGAGTAAATCTGGACGGAAACAATATATTGGATTCAACAAAAATATCCCAATCCCTTTTGTTCAATAAACCCGAAATTGCTTAAAACAAGATAACGACCAGATTTCTGTTTTTGTTTTTTTTTGACGCAACACTTGAAGACTCTAAGACACGACAATCAATGAACAAGAACTGGACAGAAACAACAGGTTCAATTCGGCAAACACTGGATACAAACGGACAGCAAAGGAAGCAAATAAAACTAGGACTAGCGACACAATTTTTTTTTGTGTTTTTCGTTTGACAACAAGACTGAATTGGACAGCAAGAATATGACTCAACACGATACGAAAAGGTAGGATATAACCTGGAAGTTGTCGACCAGCTCTGATACCAGATGATACGAACCCCGTCGAAGACGAAACCCATAGTCACATGCCCTGGATCTAGACGACTAATACCAACGGTTTGGCAGCAGAAAACTTGACCCTAATTAACCCTAGAAGTCACGAACAATATTGATACTATCTCAACCCGTAACCAACCGAATTAATGAACCAAATTTGTAAGGTAGGGGAACGCAACAATCAAGATGGGTACTTGATTGATAAGTTCAATTGAATAACTTAAGAAAACTCTCAAGTATTCAAGAAAGGCTCTCTTGGAAAGAGAAAGTGAATAAACTCTCAAGTTTATTGATGTAAAATCTGACCCTCCTAAACGTATAAGGTGTAGGCTTATTTATAGCCTTACAATGACTCCAAAACCTAATCTAACTTGGACTAAATTAACTTCCCTAATTAAGTAGCAATAATTTGGCCATTACAAGACAACTCTTGGCCGACCTTTGGACTGAAATAAATGACTTAAACCACTGAATTAATCAACTATACTTTCGATCCAATTAGAAAGTAAGCTGACTAAAATAAAGACACTAACAAACGACCAACAAACAACAAGGAACTTGACAATTTATAGCCTAGCCATCAATACTAATTAAACGACAAAACTTGGGACTTGAATCTTGTATGTTGGCATGTCTTGATTCACATCATGCTATCCATGCTAGCTTTGCTATCGACATGAAAACTGATACCAATGCTATTTCTAGCAAATTCTAATGCTTCATGAATGTTATGAAAAGCTTTCCAAATAGGATTTAAAAAATTTTTAATTTGTTCTACTACAGAAATCCACTTGGAATAGATTCCAGGTGTTTTTCCCTTGACTACTCTTAGGACATTTTGAATGGTTAGTAATGCCATTTGGTTTAAAAATGTCCCAGCAATCTTTCAAAGAAAAATGGATGGTATATTTGCCTAGGTCTGGGATCGAGCCCTTCTGTGGCAAATTCAGTATGGTATGTTGTGATGAAAAACCAGGAAACCCTATCATAGGCCTTCGCCATGTCAAGCTTGAGAGCTACATTACCACCTCGATTCTTATTCCCAATCCCAGAAATAAACTCTTGAGCAGGCCCTCTTTTTTAATAGTAGCTTACTCTCAAAGACCGTATTCCACCAAAATCATTTATTACGCAAACAAGACTGGCAACTGGTTGAGCAAACTACAGCAATCACAGCTTTCAAAATAGCAGCAGATGAAATACCTGCCTATTCCTTCACAATAACCAAGGCATGAGATGTATTTTCCTTATTAGAAAACAAACTGAAGCTGCTCTTATCAGTCGGGGGCCCCGAGAGGCGGTGGTTTACCCTGCGGCGGATGTCAGCGGTTCGAGTCGGCAAATGGTTTCATTCCTATTTCCTATCCAGCCTTAGTCAAAACCTTACCCGATGGCCGTTAGCAGGAGAGGGATCGTACTGAATTACGGAGAGCTCCAAGCCCTACCAGGTGGAAAACTAGCAGAGTAGAGGCCCTCGCTCGCGTCTCGAAAAAAGGGAAAATTTCTGGTGTTCAGTAAGGAGCTACCTACTGTTTAGCATACTAGGGGCACTTATACTTGGTGATACTGGCACCCTCATGCTATCTATGCTAACTTTGCTATTGACATGAAAACTGATACGAATGCTGTTTCTAGCAAATTCTAATGCTTCATGAATGCTATGAAAAGCTTTCCAAATAGGATTTTGAAAATTTTTAATTTGTTCTACTATAGAAATCCACTTAGAATAGATTCCAGGTGTTTTTCCCTTGACTACCCTTAGGACATTTTGAATGGTTAGTAATGCCTTTTGGCTTAAAAAATATCCTAGCAATCTTTCAAAGAAAAATGGATAGTATATTTGCCTAGGTCTGGAATCGAGCCCTTCTATGGCAAATTCGGTATGGTATGTTGTGATGAAAAACTAGGAAACCCGATCATAGGCCTTCGCCATGTCAAGATTGAGAGCTACATTACCACCTCGATTCTTATTCCCAATCCCAAATATCAACTCTTGAGCAGGCCCTCTTTTTTAATAGCAGCTTACTCTCAAAGACCGTATTCCGCCAAAATCAGTTACTACGCAAACAAGACCGGCAACTAGTTGAGCAAACAACAGCAATCACAGCTTTCAAAATAGCAGCAGATGAAATAGCTGCCTATTCCTTCATAATAACCATGGCATGAGATGTATTTTCTGTGAGAACCCGTAACTTTTCCATTTTCTAGGTTTTATTATCTTTAATGGCATGTTTTCTGCATTTTCTTGATTAGGAAAATTTCTAGATAATTTTTATGAGTAAATAGAGTTTTTAGGTGATTTTTCTAGTATCGGGTAGGTTTTGAGAAATTAAGAATATATATCGGACGTGGGACCCGCTAGTGCGGAAAATTTGGAAAAATTCGGCCAATTAGATTAAGTTTTGGATACTGGAATTAATTTATCGGGTGTTAAGAGATAATTAGAGGGTGCTATTTGGATTGGTGTGAGAGGAAACAAAAAGATAGGGATGCATTAAATAAAGTGACAAGTGTCACTTAGTGAGTGGTTGGACTTGAAGACCACTATTCACTTTTTTCCATTTGACCAAATAAATCACAAAAATTACCAAAATTTCACCATTTTCTTCTTCTCTTTGGCCGGCCACTTCAAGAAAAAAAGAAAGGGAAAAGCTCTCCAAGTTTTGCTTCAATCTTGCTCCAATCTACCAAATCAACCATTGAATTTTATTTTTGTTCCATGGAAACCCTTAAGGGAGTGATAGTGAGGTGTTTTGTGGAGTTGTTTGGAAGGCTAAAGTGACTAGTTGCTCTCTCTCTTGTGTTGCTAAGGTAAGTTGTGAAGGACCCCTCTCCTCCCTCTAATGATGCTTAGTTCATGATTGGTGGTAGTATAAGATGCACTTTTATGGATTATATCTTGATTTTTGGTTGAATTGGTGAAGTTTTGTAATTATTGGGAATTTTTCTGTTTTCATATGAATACGATTATGTGGTCATGTATGATGAATGGAAATGATATTTAAGGAAGCTAGAAGGTGGAAAAAGTGGTTAATTGCAAGCAATTTCTGTTTTGGAAGAAATTTGGAAAATTAGGGTTTTATGATTGTACATTCTGCCCGGCACAGTAGCTCATAGTTAGAGGCCGAATTGGCCTTGGGTTAAAACATGAAAGTTGTAGGTAATGATATTTTAGAGATTCCTACAAAATTTCAGATCAATCGGAGTAGTGTAGCTTGAGAGAAGATGGAATTACCCTTGCTGCCCTGGTTTTACCCGAATTTGATAGTTTCGTCTGTAATTGGTTAATTTGGTTGGGAATGCTTCCGAATTGGTTGTTGAGGTCTTCTGATAAAATGTATCCTTGTATCTTAGCTTTCGGATGGCTTTGGAATTTCTGGATTTGGACTTAGGTAGGCTGACCTACGATGTTTGAACCAGAATGCGTTCTGTGAATCTGTTTTTCCGGTTCTGGTGTAGTATCTTGCATTTTTGACCTGGTTACACTCGAAACTGGACAGAGTGACCTTCTTCAACATTGTAACCCTATCTCTTAGCTTCGAAACGGTGGGTCTTTCACCTTCATCTGATAATCTTAGTGCCATTGGTACCAAAACCGCAAAATGATGTCAAAAACTATTTTTTTCGGGTTAACGCTTAACTCCATTTCCGGATTTTTCTAGTTTCCTCTAATGCTTATGTATGCTTATGGAGCCCTATTTTGGTGGTATTTGGAATTGGTTTATGACTTGTAATCGAGTCTTATCGTGCTTATTTGAATATCTTAGGGCTTGACTTTCATTTCCGGACTTTTCCCTAGCTTGAATTGTACTTGTACTACTTGGAGCTTACTGAACGGCTATTGAATGAACTTATTTTGTGTGTGACTTTGGGACTGGCTGAGGAAACTAATAAAGCCATGACGGCTGGAAAAGTAAACAAATTTAGGGGAAATGCTGTCCAATTTTCTAGGCCGCTTAGTCTCTTTAGGTTTGAGTGGCTTTTGAAAGTCATATTTTATTCTTTTGTACCAGTACTTACCATGGAAAGGCTTACGACGTGTAGTCGAGCCTCACTTGTGCATTCCGTTTACTCGATTTTGGATGTGAAACCTTCAATTGGTTTACTTTGCTTATTTTAGGGTTTCTTGGCGATTAAAGCCAATCTGAAGTGAAAACTTTTGAAATATCTGTACTTGAGCCGGTGAGTGTACCATTCCCCTTATTTGTTGATTAACTTGGGGTCTGTATCTTCAATCTGTGATATGACCGAATGTACTATCTGTTTATTCTGTTTGAGACGAGGGTGTACTTTATCACACTCATTCTCTTGTCTGTTCATATGCCAATTTTTGGTGTGAATCTGAATCTATTATCTGTATCTGTATCTGTATCTGTATCTGTTCTGATGTCGTTTGGAAGCTGGTATCCAACGACCTTTCTGTGACCTCTGAGCTCAACACCTGTGGCCACTTACTCGAGTCGGGCCGGCAAGGGCCTGGTCAATTAGATAACGAACCACGGTAGTCTGTTTTAGGATCTTTGGGTATTGAGACCCTTGATTTTGGTATACTCGAGTATTACCATTTCTGATCTGATTGGATTTCGGGCCCAGTGGGGGTATGTGAGGTGGAAGGAGTCGAAGAAAGTGGAGTCTACGGTATTGGTTACTTCTGTAACGTTGACGGAGTGTCAACTGTTATTTTGATCAAGTTTCGGTGAAGCAAATGGGAATTTGGCTCTTGAGAGCCACCCGTATCCTTTCTGTCTATGGTGTTTGTTCACTTCTGTATTTGATGCACATATGTGATTAATTGAATATGAAGTTCCATGTTTCTTATTTGCTATTATTTTGGTACCTCATTGAGCGTAAGCTCACCCCTTCCCGTCATCTTTGTTTTCCTTACAGGGAACCACTTTTAGGGCTAAGATGTTTTGACGCACGAGTCAAGCTAGTTTTATTATAGTTTTGTAAAGCTCCTTGATAGTTGGAAAACCCTAAATGTATTTTAATCCAACGTTTTCTTTTGGCTAGTAAACTTATTAATATGTACATATTAAAGTGTTTCCTCATGTTTATGTGAAAATTGTATTTCGGAATGTACATTCTCTCATGTCATAATGGGTGCTTGTACCTGGTTGGATGATGATGTGGCAGCGGCCCGTCCAATTCGATTTGATTCTTGTAGTTTTATTCCGGTTTTGTTTGAGTGAACGACTGAGTCCCGGCGAGAGCTGGGTAGACGGCCCACCGAACCCTTTGGTTCGTCTTAGGGGGAGGTGGGGCTGTCACAGGTGGTATCAGAGCCACTTCGCGTGGTCTTTGCGCGGAGTGAGATTGGGGCCAAGTGGTGTTATGGTCCTGCTTTTGGTGAAGGTGTCTAAAAGGGGTAAGTGCTCTTTGAGCATAAGTTATGAACCAGGCTTGTTATAAGTGTAAAAATCTTTATCATGAAACTTGAGGAAGATAGATATGTATGTCAGGTAGGAATCTATAATATGGATGATTTACTCTTGGGACCGGCCGGCTCGAGTTGTGAATTATCTTAGTTTAGATTTTTGGACCTGAGTACAAAAGGGTGGAGAGCGCTAGACCAAGGGTCTGTATCTTGATTGAATCTGAGGTAAGTCTTGATGGCCAAGGACAAGGCACGAAAGATCTTTATATTGGACCTAGTACTAGCCGGATCGAGAGGGTTGAATCTGGAAGTGTTATCATTGACTAATCTCCTACTAGTCTGGCTAGGGTTTTCTAGAATGTGACTAGCCTGTAGGGTACCTTGAGACATTCACACCTACGACCTATTTTCTTTGCTATGACTGCTATGACTGTGAGGACTTGATAAGCATTTATTTGATCTGAGATGGCCTAACTGCAATGATCTAGGTCTCTACCTCACTTTCGATATCTGATGCCCGTAGCTTTGTCCTCGACGGACGACCCTTGCCTCTATTTCCTTGAGACCTCTCCACTAATGTCCTGTATGAACTTGGCTTGATGATGAGAGTACCAAGATTAAGAGTTATGGAAGTAGGTAGGGAGATTGTGAAAACAAAGATGTGGCATAAAGTGTGAAATCTTGATATACGAAGTATGTTGTAAGGTTTCAGTATGTATAAGTAGCATAAGATATTGTCCTGACTAAGGTATGATCCGCCGTCTAACGCAGATTTTGATAGATTCCGTGATAAGAAAATTTCGAGGGCGAAATTCTTTTAAGGGGAAGAGAGTGTGAGAACCCGTAACTTTTCCATTTTCTAGGTTTTATTATCTTTAATGGCATGTTTTCTGCATTTTCTTGATTAGGAAAATTTCTAGATAATTTTTATGAGTAAATAGAGTGTTTAGGTGATTTTTATAGTATCGGGTATGTTTTGAGAAATTAAGAGTATATATCGGACGTGGGACCCGCTAGTGCGAAAAATTTGAAAAAATTCGGCCAATTAGGTTAAGTTTTGGATACTGGAATTAATTTATCGAGTGTTAAGAGATAATTAGAGGGTGCTATTTGGATTGGTGTGAGAGGAAACAAAAAGATAGGGATGCATTAAATAAAGTGACAAGTGTCACTTAGTGAGTGGTTGGACTTGAAGACCACTATTCACCTTTTTCCATTTGACCAAATAAATCACAAAAATTACCAAAATTTCACCATTTTCTTCTTCTCTTTGGCCGGCCACTTCAAGAAAAAAAGAAAGGGAAAAGCTCTCCAAGTTTTGCTTCAATCTTGCTCCAATCTACCAAATCAACCATTGAATTTTGTTTTTGTTCCATAGAAACCCTTAAGGGAGTGATAGTGAGGTGTTTTGTGGAGTTGTTTGGAAGGCTAAAGTGACTAGTTGCTCTCTCTCTTGTGTTGCTAAGGTAAGTTGTGAAGGACCCCTCTCCTCCCTCTAATGATGCTTAGTTCATGATTGGTGGTAGTATATGTGACAGCCCCACCTCCCCCTAAGGCGAACCAGAGGGTTCGGCGGACTGCCTGCCCGGCTCTCGCCGGGATTCAGTCGATCACTACAGTCCTCAAATAAATTACAAGATAAATCTCAAATATACATCAAATGTTCCGAATACACATATCATAAGCGAAGCGGAAACTAATCACTTGCACTATCAACTAAAACCTTAAAAGATCAACGCAATACAACTTTTCCGAATAAGACGAAGGTCCTCAGTTCTTATATAAATACAAGTACAATTGCAGTTTCAACTATTACACAAGATCGAACTAAAACTTCAACAGTACAGGAGATAATCCGACCATTCACATGGAGCACTTTAATATCAATGCTTCCGTCGCTTCAAGTCCTGTGGAGGGGAATAAAATAGTTTTGGGGTGAGCTAAAAGCTCAGCGAGTAACCAGTAAAATCCAGAAATCAAATAAGCTTTACAATCGTTCATTTCAATGATGTCATGATTCAGTAGTCAAATATACGGTTATTGCTCTCGTGAGCCAGTGAAATCATAGCACTTGAACACCCAACGCTCAAAAGATCCAGTAACAGTAAACAGTAAGAGGGAGCCCCTTTTTGAGCTCCGGAGCCATTTGCTCCAAGTGAACAGAGGTGGAGACGTTGGTGTTCAGCACAAGATTCCCTAAGAACTCATTGAAGCCAAAATCATATCATGAATTCACATGCAAGCACGCATGAGATGCAGTCGAGTAAATAATGCAAGAAACAGTTCATAAGTAGCTTTGGAAACAGTTTGGGGTCACTCACCTCCACGGCTCAGAAACCATCCATCATATATCATTGCCTTGCTCAAATCCAAGTCTTAGATCACAAACTCAATGCAATCAAGTCCTTTCAAAGCTCGGACAGCACTTCCACTAAATTTGCTAACTTTTCCAGCCATCATGGCTTCATGATTTTTCTCATTCAAACCCAAAGGTACACACACAACAATAAGTTCATTCAATAGCCATTCAGCAAGCTCCCAGTAGTACAAGTACAAGTCAAGCTAGGGAAAAGTCCGGAAATGAAAGTTAAGCTCAAAACTAGAAAAATAGTTTTTGACATCATTTTGCGGTTTTGGCACCAATGACACTATGATTCTCGAATGGAGGTGCAAGATACACCGTTTCGAAGCTAAGAGATAAGGTTACAATATTGCAGAAGGTCACTCAGCCCAGTTTTGAGAGTAACCAGGTCAAAAATGCAATATACTACACCAGAACCGCAAAAAAATAGGTTCACAAATCACATTCTGGTGCAAACATCATAAATCAGGCTACCTATGTCCAAATCCAGTAATTCCAAAGCCATCTGAAATCTAAGAAATAGGGCTACAATTTATCAGAAGGCCTCAACAACCAATTCTGAAGCATTCCCAACCAAAATAACCCATTACAGAAGCAATTCTCAAATTCGGGTAGAAACAGGGCAGCAAGGGTAATTCCATCTTTTCACAAGCTACGCTGCTCCGATTGACCTGAAATTTTGCAGGCCCATCTAAAATGTCATTCCCTACAACTTTAATGTTTTAACCCAAGGCCAATTCGGCCTCCAACTATGAGCTACAAAACCGGGCAGAATGTAATTCCAAGAACCCTAACTTTCCAATTTTCTTTCCAAAACAGAAATTTCTTGCAATTAACCACCAAACACACCTTCTAGCTTCATTCTATATCATTTCCAATCATCATACATAGCCACACCATAACAATCATATGAAATCAGAAAAAATTCATGAACAAAAGAAAAATCCATCAATCTCACCCATAGGTCATGAAATCATCCATAAAATGACATGCTCTACCATTAGAAATCCTTAATTGATCATTATTAGCATGAGAGGGAAGATATTTAACACCTCACCTTTGCAACTCAAAAAAAACAAGACAACTAGAGCTTGTTCTTCACAAATGGCTCCACTCAACACCTTAAACTAGCTTAGCAACTCACTTTTGTGGAGAAATTTGGAATTTAGTCGGTAGGTTTGCAAGATTCAAGCTAGAAATGAAGGAAAATTGAAGAAACTCTCTCTCTCTTTCTCTCCTCCATGGCCGGCCAAGAGCAAGGAAAAATGAAGCTCATTTTGGTCAATTTTTGGTATTTAGTAAAGTTGGTGAATAGTGGTCAAAACCAAGGTCCAATGAAAACGCGACACCTAGCATCTCTTTTGGCTTATAATTATCCTTTTGTCTCTCCACTCTCATCCATATAACAACTTCTAATTATCTCTTAGCACTTGGTAAAATAAATCCGGTATCCAAAACTTAACCTAACTGGCCGAATTTTACCAAACTTTCCGCACTAGTGGGTCCCACGTCCGATATATGTTCTTAATTTCTCAAAAACTAACTGATACTAGAAAAATCATCTAAAAACTATATTTACTCAATAAAATTATCTGGGGAATTTTCTAATAAAGAAAATGTCGAAAAAGCGGGCGAACAATACAATAAACCCTAGAAACTTAGAAAATTTTCGGGTTCTCGCACTCATTCTTTTCGGGGCGTCACAGTATAAGATGCACTTTTATGGATTATATCTTGATTTTTGGTTGAATTGGTGAAGTTTTGTAATTATTGGGGATTTTTCTGTTTTAATATGAATATGATTATGTGGTCATGTATGATGATTGGAAATGATATTTAAGGAAGCTAGAAGGTGGAAAAAGTGGTTAATTGCAAGTAATTTCTGTTTTGGAAGAAATTTGGAAAGTTAGGGTTTTATGATTGTACATTCTGCCCGGCACAGTAGCATATAAATTTAGAAAAGGATCAATATGTAATAATGAATATTGTATTAGACATAATTTCATAATTGTAAAAAATATAAATTGTGATGTAATATTAGGAACACCCTTTTTAATTCAAATATATCCATTTTTTGTAAGTCATGAAGGAATTTCAATAAATATAATGGGAAAAACGATTATATTTAGATTTCTAACCCCAGTAAAACAAAGAGAATTACAGATATTACAAACCTCCTCTATTTACAAAACAATAAATAGTATTACTAAAGTACAACAACAAATAAATTATATTAAAGAAGAAAAATCTTATTTAAAAATTGAAGAACAATTAAAAGAAGCAAAGATACAAAGGAGAATTTTAGAACTAGAAAAATTATTACAACAAGAAGTATGTGCTGACATTCCTAATGCTTTTTGGGATAGAAAACAACATATGGTTGAATTACGCTATGAAACAGGATTCAATGAGAAGAATATTCCAACAAAGGCTAGACCTATACAAATGAATTATGAATTATTAGAATTTTGTAAAAAAGAAATAAAAGCATTAATGAATAAAAAGTTAATAACTCATTCTAAATCACCATGGAGTTGTGCTGCATTTTATGTCATGAATCAAGCAGAAAAAGAACGAGGAGTTCCAAGATTAGTAATAAATTACAAACCATTAAATAAAGTATTGCAATGGATTAGATATCCGATTCCTAATAAAAAAGATTTGCTTAACAGATTATTTAAAGCAAAAATATTTTCAAAATTTGATTTAAAATCAGGATATTGGCAAATATTAATAAATTCATCTTATTGTACAAACCTCTTATCCACTCTCACTTATTTCAAACCTACTCTTACCTAATTCAAACAACTCCTGTATTCTAGCTATTGTCAAGCTTATTCAATAAAAGAATCAAGGATTTATTCTGCTCAAAGCTTCCGTTGTCTACTCAATTTCATTGTAAGTCCAAATCTTTATGCTTATTACAAGCTTATATTGCCTGGGTAGAAGTGGTATCAGAGCCACATAAGACTGCATATTTAGACTTTGAATTTATTACTTTATTTGAATTACGTTTCTATTTCAATTTGGCTAATTTATGCATTTATGTTTACCTATTTTATTAAACTTTTACTGAAATCGTTGGTAAGACTTGATGCCTTGTAAGACCGTTGGTAAGTCCAGGTTAGGATGTTCCAGGCATAGTGCTCGGTTGTTCCAGGTTAGGTAAAAATTTAATTAAATATAAAACATGGCTGCATTTCTTAGACAATTTAAAATAGGATCTAATTCAAAGCAAGCTAATATAGTACAAAGTCATGAATATCATATGCCTATAAATAATTCAGATTGGACTATTCCAGAAGAAAAAATAGAACATATTTATAGAATAGGCCCTTTAGATTTCAAAACAGCTTTTTCAGTTAAAACTCATGAAGAAACAATTTCTATTCAAGAAGAATATCAATCAATTCCATTGTTAAATCATAGTACAATTCAAAAATATTTAAGTAAAGGATATCGATATATTCATATAGGTTTAATACAAATTGCTGTAAAACCTTTATTCCATCTAGGAGTAGATGCTCCAATATATTTAGCATTAAGAGATACACGACTCAAACGATATAAAACTTCTTTACTTTCTATGATTCAAACAAATGTTTGTAATGGACCTATATATTTTAACTGTGCTCCAAATTTTTCAATAGACTTAACAGACCCATATATTCTTAATTCAGTAATACTAGATATACATTTACAAGGAAATGAATTTGAAAAACATACAAAGAATTTTGCAATAATATATAGAGTATATTATAGAACTTTATCATCACATTTAAATCCTAAATTTATAATGACTCCAACTCTTAAGGAAGCAACAACTTTATTACAAGTAGATGCAGATAGACCTACAACTTATCTCCAAAAAGATTAAAATGGAATGAGATAACTATACCTAGTGAATTTGAAATAAAAAATCCACAAATAGCAAGAAATATAGAACAAACTACTGCAGAAGATATTATAGAAAAACCTGATGGAAATACTTTAATAAGATTTGCTTCATTAAGAGAAAGACCTAGTTCAAGTTATTCATGGTTACCAGCAAGACATTCAAATTATGAATCTACTGAAATTAATTTTCCCTTAGAAAGTACCTCAAATTTTAAATATAAAACTCCTATTCCAGAAGTTATAAATCAGACTCAGTCAGAATATTCTCCAACCCAGTCACAAATGAAAGGAGAAATAAATGTTATAAGTAAACCTTATAAAAAAAATCATAAATATCTACAAGAAGATTTTGAAGATGAAGAAAATACAGAAAAAAGAATTTGGTTTTTCCAATTAGAATCTGAATACAAGAATAAATTAATTATAGAATGGAAAAAGGAATTAGATAAACAAAAATTTGATTTCCCTTTCTTTACATGGTTAACATTTTATATGTCAAAATTAGGAATAAATGATATATATAATACATCTCAAATTAATGTTCAAACTAATTTATATAAAAAATGGAAGTTAAAAGACGATCAAATTATAACCTCAATACATCCTCCATTACAAGAAGTAAAAATAAACATAGGACAAGGAGAAGTAATAGTTACGAATGGAATATAGATGGCAAAGCTGAATATGAAGTATTAAATAATTTGCAAGAAATGGGAATGGCTAGACTTGCATATAAAATTAAAAATATTCAAGATCTGATACCACTAATCAAGGATTTATTCTGCTCAAAGCTTCCGTTGTCTACTCAATTTCATTGTAAGTCCAAATCTTTATGCTTATTACAAGTTTATATTGCCTGGGTAGAAGTGGTATCAGAGCCACACTACGATTGCATATTTAGACTTTGAATTTATTACTTTATTTGAATTACGTTTCTATTTCAATTTGGCTAATTTATGCATTTATGTTTACCTATTTTATTAAACTTTTACTGAAATCGTTGGTAAGACTTGATGCCTTGTAAGACCGTTGGTAAGTCCAGGTTAGGATGTTCCAGGCATAGTGCTCGGTTGTTCCAGGTTAGGTAAAAATTTAATTAAATATAAAACATGGCTGCATTTCTTAGACAATTTAAAATAGGATCTAATTCAAAGCAAGCTAATATAGTACAAAGTCATGAATATCATATGCCTATAAATAATTCAGATTGGACTATTCCAGAAGAAAAAATAGAACATATTTATAGAATAGGCCCTTTAGATTTCAAAACAGCTTTATCAGTTAAAACACATGAAGAAACAATATCTATACAAGAAGAATATCAATCAATACCATTACTAAATCATAGTACAATTCAAAAATATTTAAGTAAAGGATATCGATATATTCATATAGGTTTAATACAAATTGCTGTAAAACCTTTATTCCATCTAGGAGTAGATGCTCCAATATATTTAGTATTAAGAGATACACGACTCAAACGATATAAAACTTCTTTACTTTCTATGATTCAAACAAATGTTTGTAATGGACCTATATATTTTAACTGTGCTCCAAATTTTTCAATAGACTTAACAGACCCATATATTCTTAATTCAGTAATACTAGATATACATTTACAAGGAAATGAATTTGAAAAACATACAAAGAATTTTGTAATAATATATAGAGTATAATATAGACCTTTATCATCACATTTAAATCCTAAATTTATAATGACTCCAACTCTTAAGGAAGAAACAACTTTATTACAAGTAGATGCATGTTAATCTTGATCCCTATCTTTTGATATTTACAAAACAAATGGATGTTACTAATGTCTCTTAAAAGATCTATTCAGTTATGAAGCAAATTAGTTCCAAAGATCAAGTACAATTGAAAGATGACAAAGTATGCTGAAACTGTCGGACGCTCAAGAAGTCAGGATCGGACGTCCGATAATCATTGCACAACTTCGGACGCTTGCTTCGGACGTCCGATAGGATCCTTCGAAGTCGACGAAACTATCGGACGCTGAATATGTCTCTACCGGACGTCCGATAGAAACAAGATAATTTCTCAAATCTGTTTGTTTGCTGTCGGACGCACAAAGAGCTTGCACCGGACGTCCGAAAGAATTGAAGAAAATCTCTGAAACTCACTGCCTGCTGTCGGACGCATAAAACAGGGCTATCGGACGTCCGACACTACCAACGGCTAGTTGACTGTTCAGCTACTTTCTATCAGTTGGAAGCATTAATGAGGCACTTTCTTGGTCCTATATAAATAGTGGTTGGTCAGACACTTCAAACAACTTTGGCACACTGAAGATACAAAAGATCTAGAGAGATTTTAGTGAGAAAATACTCTTCAAAGAAGATTTGTAGTCTTAGTGGTGTGAGGTTCATTGTAAGCTTTTCATTTGTGAGTGAATACTTCATGAGTGTAGCTCTGTGAGGGTTGTCCTGAGGGATAGTAAAACGTCCTGGCTTGACCGAGGGAGTTCGGGGCAAGGAGGAGGTGAACCTTCATTTGTACACAAGAGTGATTGTAATTCATCAATTTGAAGTAGCTTGTTTGAAGCTCAAGAGGAGCTGGGTAGTTAATTGGTTTGCAATTCTTTCCCTTTTATTTACTTACTGTTATATTGCGATCTTTTAATTGCTTATCGATTGGCTTTTCGATTGGTTGTTTTCGATCCTAACAATGCAGATAGACCTACAACTTATCTCCAAAAAGATTAAAATGGAATGAGATAACTATACCTAGTGAATTTGAAATAAAAAATCCACAAATAGCAAGAAATATAGAACAAACTACTGCAGAAGATATTATAGAAAAACCTGATGGAAATACTTTAATAAGATTTGCTTCATTAAGAGAAAGACCTAGTTCAAGTTATTCATGGTTACCAGCAAGACATTCAAATTATGAATCTACTGAAATTAATTTTCCCTTAGAAAGTACCTCAAATTTTAAATATAAAACTCCTATTCCAGAAGTTATAAATCAGACTCAGTCAGAATATTCTCCAACCCAGTCACAAATGAAAGGAGAAATAAATGTTATAAGTAAACCTTATAAAAAAAATCATAAATATCTACAAGAAGATTTTGAAGATGAAGAAAATACAGAAAAAAGAATTTGGTTTTTCCAATTAGAATCTGAATACAAGAATAAATTAATTATAGAATGGAAAAAGGAATTAGATAAACAAAAATTTGATTTCCCTTTCTTTACATGGTTAACATTTTATATGTCAAAATTAGGAATAAATGATATATATAATACATCTCAAATTAATGTTCAAACTAATTTATATAAAAAATGGAAGTTAAAAGACGATCAAATTATAACCTCAATACATCCTCCATTACAAGAAGTAAAAATAAACATAGGACAAGGAGAAGTAATAGCCTCACCTTTTAAAAAGGGAAGAGAAGCTGAATCAAGTACAAATAATTCAGTAAATTTAGAAGATATTAAAAAAGTATACCAACAAAATAATTATACAAATCAAATTCTTCATACGATTTCTCAACATATGGAAATATTAAATACAAAAATAGATACATTAAAGAAACCAGATTTAAAGTTTCCAAATGATATTTCAGCACCACATTTTCAACCTAGAAGTTTGACAAAAGAAAAGGAACAAGATTTAGTTCAAAATATTAATAATCAAAAAATAAATAATACAGATAATTTATTAAATAAAATATCTCAAGCCTTACAAAATATTACAGAAGTAAAACCTTCAACACCCAAAATAAATACTTTAGACAAAATTATAGAAGAAAATTCAACTGAAGAATTAGAGAATTCAAGTGAAGAATCAATAAGTTCAGATTTACAAGAAAATTTCGTATTACCTATAGAAAACCAATTTGAAGAAAAAGATGATCAAATAAATAGAATAAGACGAAAAAGAACTTATAATAATAATAAAGATTGGAGAATGGTAAGTTCAAAAAATTATTACCCAAGACCAAGTCCTCCAGATATTCAATACGAAGAAAGATCAAAATTTCGTACCACTAAATATGATGGAGATTCAATTTACGAATGGAATATAGATGGCAAAGCTGAATATGAAGTATTAAATAATTTGCAAGAAATGGGAATGGCTAGACTTGCATATAAAATTAAAAATATTCAAGAAAGAAATATTGCAACATTATTAGTTTCATGATTCACTGGACAATTAAAAAATTGGTGGGATAATGCCCTAACATTACAAGATAAATTATCAATATTAGAACATACCCAAGAAATTGAAGATGATCAAGGAAATATTCAACTACAATCAGACGCTGCAGAATTTCTAATAGTAACAATAGTAATGTATTTTATAGGAAATCCAAAAGAAGAATTAAATTCTAATAAAACATTTTTAACAAATTTAAGATGTCCTACATTATCAGACTTTAGATGGTATAAAGATATGTTTTTAACAAATGTATTAAGAAGACCCGATTGTAATGCTTCATTTTGGAAAGAAAGATTCATAACAAGACTACCAAGTTTATTTTCACAAAGAATAATGGATAGTTTACAAAAAGAAATGGGAACAGATGTAATTTCATTTGAAAATATTACTTTCGGACAATTATTTGCATTTGTCAAAAAAGAAGGATTAATGCTATGTTCAGAATTAAGACTACAAATAAAATATGGTTCTAAAACAAAAGAAGTAGGATCATTTTGTGATGCATTTGGAATTAAAAGAATAAAATCACCCTCAGCATACAAAAAGAAAGTTAAAAAATATAATAAAAAATTAAAAAATAAAAGACCTAAAGAAGATAAACCAGAAAGACTAGATAGAAAGAGAAAGTTTATCAAAAGAAAAATTGTTTGTTATAAATGTGGAAAAATAGGTCATAAAGCAAATAAATGTAGATTAAAGGAAAAAATTTCAGAAATCTGTATTAATGAAGAAGAAATTAAAAATAAATTAATAAATTTATTAATAAATGAAAAAGATCAAAGTTCTGAAGATGATTACTATAATGATATATCTAGCTCAGACAGTGAAGAAAATTGTAATTGCACTCCAAAATATATAAATGTTATAACTAAAAAAGAAGACAAAGAATTTTTATTAGATATGATAGAAAAAATAGAAGATCCAGTAGCTAAAAAGGAATATTTAGAAAGATTAAAAAGTTTAATCATTCAAGAAGATAAAATGCCAAAAATAATAGAACCTTTTAGTATTTCGAAATTAATGGATAAGTATCCAAATATAAATATAATGAAAAAAGAAACTACCAAAGATCTTCAATCAGAAATTAATAATCTAAAAATACAAGTAAAACAATTACAAAAAGAGATTATAGATTTAAAAACAAACGATTTAGAAATAGAAGCAAAATTAACATTATTAGAAAATCAGCCTTCAACTTCTAATTCTAAAACAGAAGAAATAAATATATCAGAAAAACCTACAAATGAACTTCAATATATAAACATTATAGAAAGAATGACATTTCAAAAATGGTTTGCTTTAGTAACTATTACAGTTGAAGATTTTAAAGAAACCTATGTAGCTCTAATAGATAGTGGAGCTGATACAAGTTGTATTAAGGAAGGAATAATTCCTACTAAATATTGTGAAAAAACAAAAGAGACATTAATGGCAGCAAACGGAGAAAATTTAGAAGTAACATATAAATTTACAAAAGGATCAATATGTAATAATGAATATTGTATTAGACATAATTTTATAATTGTAAAAAATATAAATTGTGATGTAATATTAGGAACACCCTTTTTAATTCAAATATATCCATTTTTTGTAAGTCATGAAGGAATTTCAATAAATATAATGGGAAAAACGATTATATTTAGATTTCTAACCCCAGTAAAACAAAGAGAATTACAAATATTACAAACCTCCTCTATTTATAAAACAATAAAT
>NW_020863836.1:0-28898 GCF_003713205.1 Coffea eugenioides
AATTCTCCAAAAATTACATGTCACAAATGCAGCGGAAAGAATTCCCAACTATACATAAAATGATTCCAAATCCAAACTGTACAACATAACGGCCATCCAATCACGCGCACAAGTACTACAAGCCTTCCTTCGCTTTGAGCCCTGTGGAGGGAAATAAAACATTTTTGGGGTGAGCTAGAAGCTCAGCGAGTAACCAGAAAATCAGTAATCAAATCGGTTTAACAATATTTCTTTTCAATGATGTCATAAATCAAATGATAAGTCCAAAAACAATTACAACATTTACAAAACATTAAATATGGAGTATTAATAATTCAAGAAACATGTACAATGGAAAGCGATAGTAACATTCATGAAAAGATACGCTCGTTCTCCTGTCATTTCTTTTTTTTTTCATTTGAAATTGCATCATTTTCCACCAACCTCCACCAACCTACAAAGGTAATACTCGAGTATACCAAACGTTCACCCAGGTCCCTAATCGCCCGACCGAGTCCGTTTCTGGCTCGAGACGACCGGTAACAAGGGGCAATGGCCAGTTCAGCCCAAAAAGCTTACATTCATGCGCAAGTAGCATTTAATCATTTATCATGAAAATTTCACATTGATTTAGGTCGAGTGCGATAAAATACACACTCGCCTAGAAAGCTCGTTTTGGAAATCATTCAAAGCACGTAACACGTTATCAATCAATAATACAAGTCATGAAGTCAAGAAAATATATCAAACAAGGAACACTTTCATATAAGCACGCATGATATGCAAGAAAACAGTTCAAAAGTAGCTTTGGAAACAGTTCAAAAGTAAATAATGTAAGAAACATTTCACAAGTACTTTGGAAATAGTTTAGGGTCACTCACCTCCACGGCTCTGAAACCATCCATCATGTATCATTGCCTTGCTCAAATCCAAGTCTTAAATCACAACTCAATGCAAACAAATCCCTTCAAAGTTCGGACAGCACTTCCCCTAAATTTCTTTACTTTTCCAGCCATCAAGGCTTCATTATTTCCTCATTCCAACCCAAAGGTACACACACAACAACAAGTTCATCCAATAGCTATTCAGCAAGCTCCAAGTAGTACAAAGACAAGTCAAGCTAGGGAAAAGTCCGGAAATGAAAGTTAAGCTCAAAACCAGAAAAACAGTTTTGACGTCATTTTGCGGTAATGGTGCCAAAAGCACTACAATGGTCGGATGAAGGTGCAAGACCCACCGTTTCGAATCTAAGAACCAGGGCTACAACAATGTAGAAGGTCACTCAGTCCAAATCCCAGCACAACTAGGTCAAAATGCAGAAAACCAACCCAGAACCGTAATTCCAGGTTCCCAAATCACACAAAACTGTAATTCGTCCAACTCAGTATACACAGGTCCAAATGCATTGATTCCAAAGGCATATGATAGCTAAGACATCAAGATACATTTCATCAGAAGACACCAACATCCAAATCCAAAGCAATTCCAGTCAAAACAGACGATTACAATCACAGTTCGCACATTCTGATCACCCAGAACAGCAACAGAAAAAACGACATATCTCACTCTACACTAATCCAAATGCCCTGAAATTTTGCAGGCACTTCAACCTCATCAATACCTACAACTTTCATGTTTTGAGCAAAGTCCAATTCGGCCTCCATCTAGGACCTAAAATTTCGGACAGAATGTTCTTCACAAAACCCTTACTTTTCAATTTTTGGTCCAAAACAGAAATTGGTTGCATTTATCATCAATTCACACCTACTAGAGTCAAAGCCCCTTATTACCAACCATCAAAAACAACCACACCATCAAGATCATATAAAACCAGAAAATTCCTCAAAAAAATAAAAACTTAACCAAATCACTTCAAACCAAGAAATAAACCACAATTTCTAACACAATAGCCACCATTAGGCATAAATTCAACATCATTTAAGTATAAGGGAGTAGTCAAACATCACTTACCTAATAAACAAGAGATGTAGAGATGTTGGCCACCTAAGACCTTCAAACAAACTTCAATAGACCACTCACAAGCACCCAAAGGATAGATTTTATGGAGTAGAATCTAAGTTATGTGGTTGGTTTTGGAAGATTGAGTGAAATGGAAGCTAGAAAGTTGAAGAATTTTGTCTTTCTTCTTGCTAGAGAGGTTCGGCCATCAAGAGGTGAAAATGGTGAATTTTTGTGTTTTTTTTTTTTGAAGATATTAACCACTTAGTCAAAATAGTCAAGAAAATGAATAGTAACTCTTAAGTAAAACCAATGAGATAGTGACACTTGTCACCACCATTAATGCAACTCTATCCTTTTGTCTCTCCAATAAAATATCTTAACACTTTGTAAAATAACATCACTTAATACAAAATTACAACAAGTTGTCAAAAATATAATGCATTTACCGCACTTGCGGGTCCCACGTCCAAAATACGCTTTTAATTTCTCAAAAACTAACCGATACTAGAAAAATCATTTTAAAACTATCTTTGCTCATAAACTTTATCTGGGGAATTTTTCAAATAAAGAAAATGAAGAAAATGCGGGCGATTAAATAAAATAAACCCTAGAAAATTAGAAAATTTCGAGGTTCTCAAACTCATTTTTTTTCGGGGCGTCACAATCTCCCCTCCTTAAAAGAATGTCGTCCTCGACATTCCCTCTTGTACCAATCAAGTCAAGACATCCCGCAAAAATCTCTCAAGAGTCAAATCAAACCCACAGTCCGGCATCCTAAACTTCAAGCCTAGGATACACTACAGAGATCTGAAGCCTAAGCTCTGATACCAACTGTCACGGCCCCACCTCCCCCTAAGGCGAACCAGAGGGTTCGGCGGGCCGCCTGCCCAGCTCTCGCCGGGACTCAGTCGTTCACTACAATCCTCAATTGAATTTCAAGATAAAACTTCAAATATTACATCAAATTCTCCAAAAAT
This sequence comes from Coffea eugenioides, assembly GCF_003713205.1. NCBI lineage: Eukaryota > Viridiplantae > Streptophyta > Magnoliopsida > Gentianales > Rubiaceae > Coffea > Coffea eugenioides. The sequence continues at coordinate 2,919 of NW_020863836.1, forward strand.
TACATGTCACAAATGCAGCGGAAACAATTCCCAACTATACATAAAATGATTCCAAATCCAAACTGTACAACATAACGGCCATCCAATCACGCGCACAAGTACTACAAGCCTTCCTTCGCTTTGAGCCCTGTGGAGGGAAATAAAACATTTTTGGGGTGAGCTAGAAGCTCAGCGAGTAACCAGAAAATCAGTAATCAAATCGGTTTAACAATATTTCTTTTCAATGATGTCATAAATCAAATGATAAGTCCAAAAACAATTACAACATTTACAAAACATTAAATATGGAGTATTAATAATTCAAGAAACATGTACAATGGAAAGCGATAGTAACATTCATGAAAAGATACGCTCGTTCTCCTGTCATTTCTTTTTTTTTTCATTTGAAATTGCATCATTTTCCACCAACCTCCACCAACCTACAAAGGTAATACTCGAGTATACCAAACGTTCACCCAGGTCCCTAATCGCCCGACCGAGTCCGTTTCTGGCTCGAGACGACCGGTAACAAGGGGCAATGGCCAGTTCAGCCCAAAAGGCTTACATTCATGCGCAAGTAGCATTTAATCATTTATCATGAAAATTTCACATTGATTTAGGTCGAGTGCGATAAAATACACACTCGCCTAGAAAGCTCGTTTTGGAAATCATTCAAAGAACGTAACACGTTAGCAATCAATAATACAAGTCATGAAGTCAAGGAAATATATCAAACAAGGAACACTTTCATATAAGCACGCATGATATGCAAGAAAACAGTTCAAAAGTAGCTTTGGAAACAGTTCAAAAGTAAATAATGTAAGAAACATTTCACAAGTACTTTGGAAATAGTTTAGGGTCACTCACCTCCACGGCTCCGAAACCTTCCATCATGTATCATTGGCTTGCTCAAATCCAAGTCTTAAATCACAACTCAATGCAAACAAATCCCTTCAAAGTTCGGACAGCACTTCCCCTAAATTTCTTTACTTTTCCAGCCATCAAGGCTTCATTATTTCCTCATTCCAACCCAAAGGTACACACACAACAACAAGTTCATCCAATAGCTATTCAGCAAGCTCCAAGTAGTACAAAGACAAGTCAAGCTAGGGAAAAGTCCGGAAATGAAAGTTAAGCTCAAAACCAGAAAAACAGTTTTGACGTCATTTTGCGGTAATGGTGCCAAAAGCACTACAATGGTCGGATGAAGGTGCAAGACCCACCGTTTCGAATCTAAGAACCAGGGCTACAACAATGTAGAAGGTCACTCAGTCCAAATCCCAGCACAACTAGGTCAAAATGCAGAAAACCAACCCAGAACCGTAATTCCAGGTTCCCAAATCACACAAAACTGTAATTCGTCCAACTCAGTATACACAGGTCCAAATGCATTGATTCCAAAGGCATATGATAGCTAAGACATCAAGATACATTTCATCAGAAGACACCAACATCCAAATCCAAAGCAATTCCAGTCAAAACAGACGATTACAATCACAGTTCGCACATTCTGATCACCCAGAACAGCAACCGAAAAAAACGACATATCTCACTCTACACTAATCCAAATGCCCTGAAATTTTGCAGGCACTTCAACCTCATCAATACCTACAACTTTCATGTTTTGAGCAAAGTCCAATTCGGCCTCCATCTAGGACCTAAAATTTCGGACAGAATGTTCATCACAAAACCCTTACTTTTCAATTTTTGGTCCAAAACAGAAATTGGTTGCATTTATCATCAATTCACACCTACTAGAGTCAAAGCCCCTTATTACCAACCATCAAAAACAACCACACCATCAAGATCATATAAAACCAGAAAATTCCTCAAAAAAATAAAAACTTAACCAAATCACTTCAAACCAAGAAATAAACCACAATTTCTAACACAATAGCCACCATTAGGCATAAATTCAACATCATTTAAGTATAAGGGAGTAGTCAAACATCACTTACCTAATAAACAAGAGATGTAGAGATGTTGGCCACCTAAGACCTTCAAACAAACTTCAATAGACCACTCACAAGCACCCAAAGGATAGATTTTATGGAGTAGAATCTAAGTTATGTGGTTGGTTTTGGAAGATTGAGTGAAATGGAAGCTAGAAAGTTGAAGAATTTTGTCTTTCTTCTTGCTAGAGAGGTTCGGCCATCAAGAGGTGAAAATGGTGAATTTTTGTGTTTTTTTTTTTGAAGATATTAACCACTTAGTCAAAATAGTCAAGAAAATGAATAGTAACTCTTAAGTAAAACCAATGAGATAGTGACACTTGTCACCACCATTAATGCAACTCTATCCTTTTGTCTCTCCAATAAAATATCTTAACACTTTGTAAAATAACATCACTTAATACAAAATTACAACAAGTTGTCAAAAATATAATGCATTTACCGCACTTGCGGGTCCCACGTCCAAAATACGCTTTTAATTTCTCAAAAACTAACCGATACTAGAAAAATCATTTTAAAACTATCTTTGCTCATAAACTTTATCTGGGGAATTTTTCTAATAAAGAAAATGAAGAAAATGCGGGCGATTAAATAAAATAAACCCTAGAAAATTAGAAAATTTCCGGGTTCTCAAACTCATTTTTTTTCGGGGCGTCACAATCTCCCCTCCTTAAAAGAATGTCGTCCTCGACATTCCCTCTTGTACCAATCAAGTCAAGACATCCCGCAAAAATCTCTCAAGAGTCAAATCAAACCCACAGTCCGGCATCCTAAACTTCAAGCCTAGGATACACTACAGAGATCTGAAGCCTAAGCTCTGATACCAACTGTCACGGCCCCACCTCCCCCTAAGGCGAACCAGAGGGTTCGGCGGGCCGCCTGCCCAGCTCTCGCCGGGACTCAGTCGTTCACTACAATCCTCAATTGAATTTCAAGATAAAACTTCAAATATTACATCAAATTCTCCAAAAATTACATGTCACAAATGCAGCGGAAACAATTCCCAACTATACATAAAATGATTCCAAATCCAAACTGTACAACATAACGGCCATCCAATCACGCGCACAAGTACTACAAGCCTTCCTTCGCTTTGAGCCCTGTGGAGGGAAATAAAACATTTTTGGGGTGAGCTAGAAGCTCAGCGAGTAACCAGAAAATCAGTAATCAAATCGGTTTAACAATATTTCTTTTCAATGATGTCATAAATCAAATGATAAGTCCAAAAACAATTACAACATTTACAAAACATTAAATATGGAGTATCAATAATTCAAGAAACATGTACAATGGAAAGCGATAGTAACATTCATGAAAAGATACGCTCGTTCTCCTGTCATTTCCTTTTTTTTTTCATTTGAAATTGCATCATTTTCCACCAACCTCCACCAACCTACAAAGGTAATACTCGAGTATACCAAACGTTCACCCAGGTCCCTAATCGCCCGACCGAGTCCGTTTCTGGCTCGAGACGACCGGTAACAAGGGGCAATGGCCAGTTCAGCCCAAAAGGCTTACATTCATGCGCAAGTAGCATTTAATCATTTATCATGAAAATTTCACATTGATTTAGGTCGAGTGCGATAAAATACACACTCGCCTAGAAAGCTCGTTTTGGAAATCATTCAAAGAACGTAACACGTTAGCAATCAATAATACAAGTCATGAAGTCAAGGAAATATATCAAACAAGGAACACTTTCATATAAGCACGCATGATATGCAAGAAAACAGTTCAAAAGTAGCTTTGGAAACAGTTCAAAAGTAAATAATGTAAGAAACATTTCACAAGTACTTTGGAAATAGTTTAGGGTCACTCACCTCCACGGCTCCGAAACCTTCCATCATGTATCATTGGCTTGCTCAAATCCAAGTCTTAAATCACAACTCAATGCAAACAAATCCCTTCAAAGTTCGGACAGCACTTCCCCTAAATTTCTTTACTTTTCCAGCCATCAAGGCTTCATTATTTCCTCATTCCAACCCAAAGGTACACACACAACAACAAGTTCATCCAATAGCTATTCAGCAAGCTCCAAGTAGTACAAAGACAAGTCAAGCTAGGGAAAAGTCCGGAAATGAAAGTTAAGCTCAAAACCAGAAAAACAGTTTTGACGTCATTTTGCGGTAATGGTGCCAAAAGCACTACAATGGTCGGATGAAGGTGCAAGACCCACCGTTTCGAAGCTAAGAACCAGGGCTACAACAATGTAGAAGGTCACTCAGTCCAAATCCCAGCACAACTAGGTCAAAATGCAGAAAACCAACCCAGAACCGTAATTCCAGGTTCCCAAATCACACAAAACTGTAATTCGTCCAACTCAGTATACACAGGTCCAAATGCATTGATTCCAAAGGCATATGATAGCTAAGACATCAAGATACATTTCATCAGAAGACACCAACATCCAAATCCAAAGAAATTCCAGTCAAAACAGACGATTACAATCACAGTTCGCACATTCTGATCACCCAGAACAGCAACAGAAAAAACGACATATCTCACTCTACACTAATCCAAATGCCCTGAAATTTTGCAGGCACTTCAACCTCATCAATACCTACAACTTTCATGTTTTGAGCAAAGTCCAATTCGGCCTCCATCTAGGACCTAAAATTTCGGACAGAATGTTCATCACAAAACCCTTACTTTTCAATTTTTGGTCCAAAACAGAAATTGGTTGCATTTATCATCAATTCACACCTACTAGAGTCAAAGCCCCTTATTACCAACCATCAAAAACAACCACACCATCAAGATCATATAAAACCAGAAAATTCCTCAAAAAAATAAAAACTTAACCAAATCACTTCAAACCAAGAAATAAACCACAATTTCTAACACAATAGCCACCATTAGGCATAAATTCAACATCATTTAAGTATAAGGGAGTAGTCAAACATCACTTACCTAATAAACAAGAGATGTAGAGATGTTGGCCACCTAAGACCTTCAAACAAACTTCAATAGACCACTCACAAGCACCCAAAGGATAGATTTTATGGAGTAGAATCTAAGTTATGTGGTTGGTTTTGGAAGATTGAGTGAAATGAAAGCTAGAAAGTTGAAGAATTTTGTCTTTCTTCTTGCTAGAGAGGTTCGGCCATCAAGAGGTGAAAATGGTGAATTTTTGTGTTTTTTTTTTTTTGAAGATATTGACCACTTAGTCAAAATAGTCAAGAAAATGAATAGTAACTCTTAAGTAAAACCAATGAGATAGTGACACTTGTCACCACCATTAATGCAACTCTATCCTTTTGTCTCTCCAATAAAATATCTTAACACTTTGTAAAATAACATCACTTAATACAAAATTACAACAAGTTGTCAAAAATATAATGCATTTACCGCACTTGCGGGTCCCACGTCCAAAATACGCTTTTAATTTCTCAAAAACTAACCGATACTAGAAAAATCATTTTAAAACTATCTTTGCTCATAAACTTTATCTGGGGAATTTTTCTAATAAAGAAAATGAAGAAAATGCGGGCGATTAAATAAAATAAACCCTAGAAAATTAGAAAATTTCCGGGTTCTCAAACTCATTTTTTTTCGGGGCGTCACAATCTCCCCTCCTTAAAAGAATGTCGTCCTCGACATTCCCTCTTGTACCAATCAAGTCAAGACATCCCGCAAAAATCTCTCAAGAGTCAAATCAAACCCACAGTCCGGCATCCTAAACTTCAAGCCTAGGATACACTACAGAGATCTGAAGCCTAAGCTCTGATACCAACTGTCACGGCCCCACCTCCCCCTAAGGCGAACCAGAGGGTTCGGCGGGCCGCCTGCCCAGCTCTCGCCGGGACTCAGTCGTTCACTACAATCCTCAATTGAATTTCAAGATAAAACTTCAAATATTACATCAAATTCTCCAAAAATTACATGTCACAAATGCAGCGGAAACAATTCCCAACTATACATAAAATGATTCCAAATCCAAACTGTACAACATAACGGCCATCCAATCACGCGCACAAGTACTACAAGCCTTCCTTCGCTTTGAGCCCTGTGGAGGGAAATAAAACATTTTTGGGGTGAGCTAGAAGCTCAGCGAGTAACCAGAAAATCAGTAATCAAATCGGTTTAACAATATTTCTTTTCAATGATGTCATAAATCAAATGATAAGTCCAAAAACAATTACAACATTTACAAAACATTAAATATGGAGTATCAATAATTCAAGAAACATGTACAATGGAAAGCGATAGTAACATTCATGAAAAGATACGCTCGTTCTCCTGTCATTTCCTTTTTTTTTTCATTTGAAATTGCATCATTTTCCACCAACCTCCACCAACCTACAAAGGTAATACTCGAGTATACCAAACGTTCACCCAGGTCCCTAATCGCCCGACCGAGTCCGTTTCTGGCTCGAGACGACCGGTAACAAGGGGCAATGGCCAGTTCAGCCCAAAAGGCTTACATTCATGCGCAAGTAGCATTTAATCATTTATCATGAAAATTTCACATTGATTTAGGTCGAGTGCGATAAAATACACACTCGCCTAGAAAGCTCGTTTTGGAAATCATTCAAAGAACGTAACACGTTAGCAATCAATAATACAAGTCATGAAGTCAAGGAAATATATCAAACAAGGAACACTTTCATATAAGCACGCATGATATGCAAGAAAACAGTTCAAAAGTAGCTTTGGAAACAGTTCAAAAGTAAATAATGTAAGAAACATTTCACAAGTACTTTGGAAATAGTTTAGGGTCACTCACCTCCACGGCTCCGAAACCATCCATCATGTATCATTGCCTTGCTCAAATCCAAGTCTTAAATCACAACTCAATGCAAACAAATCCCTTCAAAGTTCGGACAGCACTTCCCCTAAATTTCTTTACTTTTCCAGCCATCAAGGCTTCATTATTTCCTCATTCCAACCCAAAGGTACACACACAACAACAAGTTCATCCAATAGCTATTCAGCAAGCTCCAAGTAGTACAAAGACAAGTCAAGCTAGGGAAAAGTCCGGAAATGAAAGTTAAGCTCAAAACCAGAAAAACAGTTTTGACGTCATTTTGCGGTAATGGTGCCAAAAGCACTACAATGGTCGGATGAAGGTGCAAGACCCACCGTTTCGAATCTAAGAACCAGGGCTACAACAATGTAGAAGGTCACTCAGTCCAAATCCCAGCACAACTAGGTCAAAATGCAGAAAACCAACCCAGAACCGTAATTCCAGGTTCCCAAATCACACAAAACTGTAATTCGTCCAACTCAGTATACACAGGTCCAAATGCATTGATTCCAAAGGCATATGATAGCTAAGACATCAAGATACATTTCATCAGAAGACACCAACATCCAAATCCAAAGCAATTCCAGTCAAAACAGACGATTACAATCACAGTTCGCACATTCTGATCACCCAGAACAGCAACAGAAAAAACGACATATCTCACTCTACACTAATCCAAATGCCCTGAAATTTTGCAGGCACTTCAACCTCATCAATACCTACAACTTTCATGTTTTGAGCAAAGTCCAATTCGGCCTCCATCTAGGACCTAAAATTTCGGACAGAATGTTCATCACAAAACCCTTACTTTTCAATTTTTGGTCCAAAACAGAAATTGGTTGCATTTATCATCAATTCACACCTACTAGAGTCAAAGCCCCTTATTACCAACCATCAAAAACAACCACACCATCAAGATCATATAAAACCAGAAAATTCCTCAAAAAAATAAAAACTTAACCAAATCACTTCAAACCAAGAAATAAACCACAATTTCTAACACAATAGCCACCATTAGGCATAAATTCAACATCATTTAAGTATAAGGGAGTAGTCAAACATCACTTACCTAATAAACAAGAGATGTAGAGATGTTGGCCACCTAAGACCTTCAAACAAACTTCAATAGACCACTCACAAGCACCCAAAGGATAGATTTTATGGAGTAGAATCTAAGTTATGTGGTTGGTTTTGGAAGATTGAGTGAAATGGAAGCTAGAAAGTTGAAGAATTTTGTCTTTCTTCTTGCTAGAGAGGTTCGGCCATCAAGAGGTGAAAATGGTGAATTTTTGTGTTTTTTTTTTTGAAGATATTAACCACTTAGTCAAAATAGTCAAGAAAATGAATAGTAACTCTTAAGTAAAACCAATGAGATAGTGACACTTGTCACCACCATTAATGCAACTCTATCCTTTTGTCTCTCCAATAAAATATCTTAACACTTTGTAAAATAACATCACTTAATACAAAATTACAACAAGTTGTCAAAAATATAATGCATTTACCGCACTTGCGGGTCCCACGTCCAAAATACGCTTTTAATTTCTCAAAAACTAACCGATACTAGAAAAATCATTTTAAAACTATCTTTGCTCATAAACTTTATCTGGGGAATTTTTCTAATAAAGAAAATGAAGAAAATGCGGGCGATTAAATAAAATAAACCCTAGAAAATTAGAAAATTTCCGGGTTCTCAAACTCATTTTTTTTCGGGGCGTCACAATCTCCCCTCCTTAAAAGAATGTCGTCCTCGACATTCCCTCTTGTACCAATCAAGTCAAGACATCCCGCAAAAATCTCTCAAGAGTCAAATCAAACCCACAGTCCGGCATCCTAAACTTCAAGCCTAGGATACACTACAGAGATCTGAAGCCTAAGCTCTGATACCAACTGTCACGGCCCCACCTCCCCCTAAGGCGAACCAGAGGGTTCGGCGGGCCGCCTGCCCAGCTCTCGCCGGGACTCAGTCGTTCACTACAATCCTCAATTGAATTTCAAGATAAAACTTCAAATATTACATCAAATTCTCCAAAAATTACATGTCACAAATGCAGCGGAAACAATTCCCAACTATACATAAAATGATTCCAAATCCAAACTGTACAACATAACGGCCATCCAATCACGCGCACAAGTACTACAAGCCTTCCTTCGCTTTGAGCCCTGTGGAGGGAAATAAAACATTTTTGGGGTGAGCTAGAAGCTCAGCGAGTAACCAGAAAATCAGTAATCAAATCGGTTTAACAATATTTCTTTTCAATGATGTCATAAATCAAATGATAAGTCCAAAAACAATTACAACATTTACAAAACATTAAATATGGAGTATCAATAATTCAAGAAACATGTACAATGGAAAGCGATAGTAACATTCATGAAAAGATACGCTCGTTCTCCTGTCATTTCCTTTTTTTTTCATTTGAAATTGCATCATTTTCCACCAACCTCCACCAACCTACAAAGGTAATACTCGAGTATACCAAACGTTCACCCAGGTCCCTAATCGCCCGACCGAGTCCGTTTCTGGCTCGAGACGACCGGTAACAAGGGGCAATGGCCAGTTCAGCCCAAAAGGCTTACATTCATGCGCAAGTAGCATTTAATCATTTATCATGAAAATTTCACATTGATTTAGGTCGAGTGCGATAAAATACACACTCGCCTAGAAAGCTCGTTTTGGAAATCATTCAAAGAACGTAACACGTTAGCAATCAATAATACAAGTCATGAAGTCAAGGAAATATATCAAACAAGGAACACTTTCATATAAGCACGCATGATATGCAAGAAAACAGTTCAAAAGTAGCTTTGGAAACAGTTCAAAAGTAAATAATGTAAGAAACATTTCACAAGTACTTTGGAAATAGTTTAGGGTCACTCACCTCCACGGCTCCGAAACCATCCATCATGTATCATTGCCTTGCTCAAATCCAAGTCTTAAATCACAACTCAATGCAAACAAATCCCTTCAAAGTTCGGACAGCACTTCCCCTAAATTTCTTTACTTTTCCAGCCATCAAGGCTTCATTATTTCCTCATTCCAACCCAAAGGTACACACACAACAACAAGTTCATCCAATAGCTATTCAGCAAGCTCCAAGTAGTACAAAGACAAGTCAAGCTAGGGAAAAGTCCGGAAATGAAAGTTAAGCTCAAAACCAGAAAAACAGTTTTGACGTCATTTTGCGGTAATGGTGCCAAAAGCACTACAATGGTCGGATGAAGGTGCAAGACCCACCGTTTCGAATCTAAGAACCAGGGCTACAACAATGTAGAAGGTCACTCAGTCCAAATCCCAGCACAACTAGGTCAAAATGCAGAAAACCAACCCAGAACCGTAATTCCAGGTTCCCAAATCACACAAAACTGTAATTCGTCCAACTCAGTATACACAGGTCCAAATGCATTGATTCCAAAGGCATATGATAGCTAAGACATCAAGATACATTTCATCAGAAGACACCAACATCCAAATCCAAAGCAATTCCAGTCAAAACAGACGATTACAATCACAGTTCGCACATTCTGATCACCCAGAACAGCAACAGAAAAAACGACATATCTCACTCTACACTAATCCAAATGCCCTGAAATTTTGCAGGCACTTCAACCTCATCAATACCTACAACTTTCATGTTTTGAGCAAAGTCCAATTCGGCCTCCATCTAGGACCTAAAATTTCGGACAGAATGTTCATCACAAAACCCTTACTTTTCAATTTTTGGTCCAAAACAGAAATTGGTTGCATTTATCATCAATTCACACCTACTAGAGTCAAAGCCCCTTATTACCAACCATCAAAAACAACCACACCATCAAGATCATATAAAACCAGAAAATTCCTCAAAAAAATAAAAACTTAACCAAATCACTTCAAACCAAGAAATAAACCACAATTTCTAACACAATAGCCACCATTAGGCATAAATTCAACATCATTTAAGTATAAGGGAGTAGTCAAACATCACTTACCTAATAAACAAGAGATGTAGAGATGTTGGCCACCTAAGACCTTCAAACAAACTTCAATAGACCACTCACAAGCACCCAAAGGATAGATTTTATGGAGTAGAATCTAAGTTATGTGGTTGGTTTTGGAAGATTGAGTGAAATGGAAGCTAGAAAGTTGAAGAATTTTGTCTTTCTTCTTGCTAGAGAGGTTCGGCCATCAAGAGGTGAAAATGGTGAATTTTTGTGTTTTTTTTTTTGAAGATATTAACCACTTAGTCAAAATAGTCAAGAAAATGAATAGTAACTCTTAAGTAAAACCAATGAGATAGTGACACTTGTCACCACCATTAATGCAACTCTATCCTTTTGTCTCTCCAATAAAATATCTTAACACTTTGTAAAATAACATCACTTAATACAAAATTACAACAAGTTGTCAAAAATATAATGCATTTACCGCACTTGCGGGTCCCACGTCCAAAATACGCTTTTAATTTCTCAAAAACTAACCGATACTAGAAAAATCATTTTAAAACTATCTTTGCTCATAAACTTTATCTGGGGAATTTTTCTAATAAAGAAAATGAAGAAAATGCGGGCGATTAAATAAAATAAACCCTAGAAAATTAGAAAATTTCCGGGTTCTCAAACTCATTTTTTTTCGGGGCGTCACAATCTCCCCTCCTTAAAAGAATGTCGTCCTCGACATTCCCTCTTGTACCAATCAAGTCAAGACATCCCGCAAAAATCTCTCAAGAGTCAAATCAAACCCACAGTCCGGCATCCTAAACTTCAAGCCTAGGATACACTACAGAGATCTGAAGCCTAAGCTCTGATACCAACTGTCACGGCCCCACCTCCCCCTAAGGCGAACCAGAGGGTTCGGCGGGCCGCCTGCCCAGCTCTCGCCGGGACTCAGTCGTTCACTACAATCCTCAATTGAATTTCAAGATAAAACTTCAAATATTACATCAAATTCTCCAAAAATTACATGTCACAAATGCAGCGGAAACAATTCCCAACTATACATAAAATGATTCCAAATCCAAACTGTACAACATAACGGCCATCCAATCACGCGCACAAGTACTACAAGCCTTCCTTCGCTTTGAGCCCTGTGGAGGGAAATAAAACATTTTTGGGGTGAGCTAGAAGCTCAGCGAGTAACCAGAAAATCAGTAATCAAATCGGTTTAACAATATTTCTTTTCAATGATGTCATAAATCAAATGATAAGTCCAAAAACAATTACAACATTTACAAAACATTAAATATGGAGTATCAATAATTCAAGAAACATGTACAATGGAAAGCGATAGTAACATTCATGAAAAGATACGCTCGTTCTCCTGTCATTTCCTTTTTTTTTTCATTTGAAATTGCATCATTTTCCACCAACCTCCACCAACCTACAAAGGTAATACTCGAGTATACCAAACGTTCACCCAGGTCCCTAATCGCCCGACCGAGTCCGTTTCTGGCTCGAGACGACCGGTAACAAGGGGCAATGGCCAGTTCAGCCCAAAAGGCTTACATTCATGCGCAAGTAGCATTTAATCATTTATCATGAAAATTTCACATTGATTTAGGTCGAGTGCGATAAAATACACACTCGCCTAGAAAGCTCGTTTTGGAAATCATTCAAAGAACGTAACACGTTAGCAATCAATAATACAAGTCATGAAGTCAAGGAAATATATCAAACAAGGAACACTTTCATATAAGCACGCATGATATGCAAGAAAACAGTTCAAAAGTAGCTTTGGAAACAGTTCAAAAGTAAATAATGTAAGAAACATTTCACAAGTACTTTGGAAATAGTTTAGGGTCACTCACCTCCACGGCTCCGAAACCATCCATCATGTATCATTGCCTTGCTCAAATCCAAGTCTTAAATCACAACTCAATGCAAACAAATCCCTTCAAAGTTCGGACAGCACTTCCCCTAAATTTCTTTACTTTTCCAGCCATCAAGGCTTCATTATTTCCTCATTCCAACCCAAAGGTACACACACAACAACAAGTTCATCCAATAGCTATTCAGCAAGCTCCAAGTAGTACAAAGACAAGTCAAGCTAGGGAAAAGTCCGGAAATGAAAGTTAAGCTCAAAACCAGAAAAACAGTTTTGACGTCATTTTGCGGTAATGGTGCCAAAAGCACTACAATGGTCGGATGAAGGTGCAAGACCCACCGTTTCGAATCTAAGAACCAGGGCTACAACAATGTAGAAGGTCACTCAGTCCAAATCCCAGCACAACTAGGTCAAAATGCAGAAAACCAACCCAGAACCGTAATTCCAGGTTCCCAAATCACACAAAACTGTAATTCGTCCAACTCAGTATACACAGGTCCAAATGCATTGATTCCAAAGGCATATGATAGCTAAGACATCAAGATACATTTCATCAGAAGACACCAACATCCAAATCCAAAGCAATTCCAGTCAAAACAGACGATTACAATCACAGTTCGCACATTCTGATCACCCAGAACAGCAACAGAAAAAACGACATATCTCACTCTACACTAATCCAAATGCCCTGAAATTTTGCAGGCACTTCAACCTCATCAATACCTACAACTTTCATGTTTTGAGCAAAGTCCAATTCGGCCTCCATCTAGGACCTAAAATTTCGGACAGAATGTTCATCACAAAACCCTTACTTTTCAATTTTTGGTCCAAAACAGAAATTGGTTGCATTTATCATCAATTCACACCTACTAGAGTCAAAGCCCCTTATTACCAACCATCAAAAACAACCACACCATCAAGATCATATAAAACCAGAAAATTCCTCAAAAAAATAAAAACTTAACCAAATCACTTCAAACCAAGAAATAAACCACAATTTCTAACACAATAGCCACCATTAGGCATAAATTCAACATCATTTAAGTATAAGGGAGTAGTCAAACATCACTTACCTAATAAACAAGAGATGTAGAGATGTTGGCCACCTAAGACCTTCAAACAAACTTCAATAGACCACTCACAAGCACCCAAAGGATAGATTTTATGGAGTAGAATCTAAGTTATGTGGTTGGTTTTGGAAGATTGAGTGAAATGGAAGCTAGAAAGTTGAAGAATTTTGTCTTTCTTCTTGCTAGAGAGGTTCGGCCATCAAGAGGTGAAAATGGTGAATTTTTGTGTTTTTTTTTTTGAAGATATTAACCACTTAGTCAAAATAGTCAAGAAAATGAATAGTAACTCTTAAGTAAAACCAATGAGATAGTGACACTTGTCACCACCATTAATGCAACTCTATCCTTTTGTCTCTCCAATAAAATATCTTAACACTTTGTAAAATAACATCACTTAATACAAAATTACAACAAGTTGTCAAAAATATAATGCATTTACCGCACTTGCGGGTCCCACGTCCAAAATACGCTTTTAATTTCTCAAAAACTAACCGATACTAGAAAAATCATTTTAAAACTATCTTTGCTCATAAACTTTATCTGGGGAATTTTTCTAATAAAGAAAATGAAGAAAATGCGGGCGATTAAATAAAATAAACCCTAGAAAATTAGAAAATTTCCGGGTTCTCAAACTCATTTTTTTTCGGGGCGTCACAATCTCCCCTCCTTAAAAAGAATGTCGTCCTCAACATTCCATCTTGTACCAATCAAGTCGAGACATCCCGCAAAAATCACTCAAGCATTCCAAGTAAACACTAAGAGTCAAATCAAACCCACAGTCCGGCATCCTAAACTTCAAGCCTAGGATACACTACAGAGATCTGAAGCCTAAGCTCTGATACCAACTGTCACGGCCCCACCTCCCCCTAAGGCGAACCAGAGGGTTCGGCGGGCCGCCTGCCCAGCTCTCGCCGGGACTCAGTCGTTCACTACAATCCTCAATTGAATTTCAAGAAAAAACTTCAAATATTACATCAAATTCTCCAAAAATTACATGTCACAAATGCAGCGGAAACAATTCCCAACTATACATAAAATGATTCCAAATCCAAACTGTACACATAGACGGCATCCAATCACGCGCAAAGTACTACAAGCTTTCGTTCACTCTTGAGCCCTGTGGAGGGAAATAAACATTTTTGGGTTGAGCTAGAACTCAGCAGTAACAGAAAAATCAGGAATCCAAAATCGGTTTAACGAATATTTCTTTTCAAATGATGTCATAAATTCAAATTGATAAGTCCAAAAACAATTACGAACATTTACAAAACATCTAAAGTTTATGGAGTTGATTAAGAATTCAAGAAAACATTTACAATGGGAAAACGATAGTAACATTCATGAAAAAGATAGCTCGTTTCTCCTGTCATTCTATTGTTTTTTCATTTTAAATTGCAGTCATGTATTCCACCAACCTCCACCAACCACAAAGGTAAATATCGAGTATTACCAAAACGTTGGTCACCGCAGGTCCCTCATCGCCCGACCGAGTCCGTTTCTGGCTCGAGACGACCGGTAACAAGGGGCAATGGCCAGTTCAGCCCAAAAGGCTTACATTCATGCGCAAGTAGCATTTAATCATTTATCATGAAAATTTCACATTGATTTAGGTCGAGTGCGATAAAATACACACTCGCCTAGAAAGCTCGTTTTGGAAATCATTCAAAGAACGTAACACGTTAGCAATCAATAATACAAGTCATGAAGTCAAGAAAATATATCAAACAAGGAACACTTTCATATAAGCACGCATGATATGCAAGAAAACAGTTCAAAAGTAGCTTTGGAAACAGTTCAAAAGTAAATAATGTAAGAAACATTTCACAAGTACTTTGGAAATAGTTTAGGGTCACTCACCTCCACGGCTCCGAAACCATCCATCATGTATCATTGCCTTGCTCAAATCCAAGTCTTAAATCACAACTCAATGCAAACAAATCCCTTCAAAGTTCGGACAGCACTTCCCCTAAATTTCTTTACTTTTCCAGCCATCAAGGCTTCATTATTTCCTCATTCCAACCCAAAGGTACACACACAACAACAAGTTCATCCAATAGCTATTCAGCAAGCTCCAAGTAGTACAAAGACAAGTCAAGCTAGGGAAAAGTCCGGAAATGAAAGTTAAGCTCAAAACCAGAAAAACAGTTTTGACGTCATTTTGCGGTAATGGTGCCAAAAGCACTACAATGGTCGGATGAAGGTGCAAGACCCACCGTTTCGAATCTAAGAACCAGGGCTACAACAATGTAGAAGGTCACTCAGTCCAAATCCCAGCACAACTAGGTCAAAATGCAGAAAACCAACCCAGAACCGTAATTCCAGGTTCCCAAATCACACAAAACTGTAATTCGTCCAACTCAGTATACACAGGTCCAAATGCATTGATTCCAAAGGCATATGATAGCTAAGACATCAAGATACATTTCATCAGAAGACACCAACATCCAAATCCAAAGCAATTCCAGTCAAAACAGACGATTACAATCACAGTTCGCACATTCTGATCACCCAGAACAGCAACAGAAAAAACGACATATCTCACTCTACACTAATCCAAATGCCCTGAAATTTTGCAGGCACTTCAACCTCATCAATACCTACAACTTTCATGTTTTGAGCAAAGTCCAATTCGGCCTCCATCTAGGACCTAAAATTTCGGACAGAATGTTCATCACAAAACCCTTACTTTTCAATTTTTGGTCCAAAACAGAAATTGGTTGCATTTATCATCAATTCACACCTACTAGAGTCAAAGCCCCTTATTACCAACCATCAAAAACAACCACACCATCAAGATCATATAAAACCAGAAAATTCCTCAAAAAAATAAAAACTTAACCAAATCACTTCAAACCAAGAAATAAACCACAATTTCTAACACAATAGCCACCATTAGGCATAAATTCAACATCATTTAAGTATAAGGGAGTAGTCAAACATCACTTACCTAATAAACAAGAGATGTAGAGATGTTGGCCACCTAAGACCTTCAAACAAACTTCAATAGACCACTCACAAGCACCCAAAGGATAGATTTTATGGAGTAGAATCTAAGTTATGTGGTTGGTTTTGGAAGATTGAGTGAAATGGAAGCTAGAAAGTTGAAGAATTTTGTCTTTCTTCTTGCTAGAGAGGTTCGGCCATCAAGAGGTGAAAATGGTGAATTTTTGTGTTTTTTTTTTTGAAGATATTAACCACTTAGTCAAAATAGTCAAGAAAATGAATAGTAACTCTTAAGTAAAACCAATGAGATAGTGACACTTGTCACCACCATTAATGCAACTCTATCCTTTTGTCTCTCCAATAAAATATCTTAACACTTTGTAAAATAACATCACTTAATACAAAATTACAACAAGTTGTCAAAAATATAATGCATTTACCGCACTTGCGGGTCCCACGTCCAAAATACGCTTTTAATTTCTCAAAAACTAACCGATACTAGAAAAATCATTTTAAAACTATCTTTGCTCATAAACTTTATCTGGGGAATTTTTCTAATAAAGAAAATGAAGAAAATGCGGGCGATTAAATAAAATAAACCCTAGAAAATTAGAAAATTTCCGGGTTCTCAAACTCATTTTTTTTCGGGGCGTCACAATCTCCCCTCCTTAAAAGAATGTCGTCCTCGACATTCCCTCTTGTACCAATCAAGTCAAGACATCCCGCAAAAATCTCTCAAGAGTCAAATCAAACCCACAGTCCGGCATCCTAAACTTCAAGCCTAGGATACACTACAGAGATCTGAAGCCTAAGCTCTGATACCAACTGTCACGGCCCCACCTCCCCCTAAGGCGAACCAGAGGGTTCGGCGGGCCGCCTGCCCAGCTCTCGCCGGGACTCAGTCGTTCACTACAATCCTCAATTGAATTTCAAGATAAAACTTCAAATATTACATCAAATTCTCCAAAAATTACATGTCACAAATGCAGCGGAAACAATTCCCAACTATACATAAAATGATTCCAAATCCAAACTGTACAACATAACGGCCATCCAATCACGCGCACAAGTACTACAAGCCTTCCTTCGCTTTGAGCCCTGTGGAGGGAAATAAAACATTTTTGGGGTGAGCTAGAAGCTCAGCGAGTAACCAGAAAATCAGTAATCAAATCGGTTTAACAATATTTCTTTTCAATGATGTCATAAATCAAATGATAAGTCCAAAAACAATTACAACATTTACAAAACATTAAATATGGAGTATCAATAATTCAAGAAACATGTACAATGGAAAGCGATAGTAACATTCATGAAAAGATACGCTCGTTCTCCTGTCATTTCCTTTTTTTTTTCATTTGAAATTGCATCATTTTCCACCAACCTCCACCAACCTACAAAGGTAATACTCGAGTATACCAAACGTTCACCCAGGTCCCTAATCGCCCGACCGAGTCCGTTTCTGGCTCGAGACGACCGGTAACAAGGGGCAATGGCCAGTTCAGCCCAAAAGGCTTACATTCATGCGCAAGTAGCATTTAATCATTTATCATGAAAATTTCACATTGATTTAGGTCGAGTGCGATAAAATACACACTCGCCTAGAAAGCTCGTTTTGGAAATCATTCAAAGAACGTAACACGTTAGCAATCAATAATACAAGTCATGAAGTCAAGGAAATATATCAAACAAGGAACACTTTCATATAAGCACGCATGATATGCAAGAAAACAGTTCAAAAGTAGCTTTGGAAACAGTTCAAAAGTAAATAATGTAAGAAACATTTCACAAGTACTTTGGAAATAGTTTAGGGTCACTCACCTCCACGGCTCCGAAACCATCCATCATGTATCATTGCCTTGCTCAAATCCAAGTCTTAAATCACAACTCAATGCAAACAAATCCCTTCAAAGTTCGGACAGCACTTCCCCTAAATTTCTTTACTTTTCCAGCCATCAAGGCTTCATTATTTCCTCATTCCAACCCAAAGGTACACACACAACAACAAGTTCATCCAATAGCTATTCAGCAAGCTCCAAGTAGTACAAAGACAAGTCAAGCTAGGGAAAAGTCCGGAAATGAAAGTTAAGCTCAAAACCAGAAAAACAGTTTTGACGTCATTTTGCGGTAATGGTGCCAAAAGCACTACAATGGTCGGATGAAGGTGCAAGACCCACCGTTTCGAATCTAAGAACCAGGGCTACAACAATGTAGAAGGTCACTCAGTCCAAATCCCAGCACAACTAGGTCAAAATGCAGAAAACCAACCCAGAACCGTAATTCCAGGTTCCCAAATCACACAAAACTGTAATTCGTCCAACTCAGTATACACAGGTCCAAATGCATTGATTCCAAAGGCATATGATAGCTAAGACATCAAGATACATTTCATCAGAAGACACCAACATCCAAATCCAAAGCAATTCCAGTCAAAACAGACGATTACAATCACAGTTCGCACATTCTGATCACCCAGAACAGCAACAGAAAAAACGACATATCTCACTCTACACTAATCCAAATGCCCTGAAATTTTGCAGGCACTTCAACCTCATCAATACCTACAACTTTCATGTTTTGAGCAAAGTCCAATTCGGCCTCCA
The DNA here is from genome assembly GCF_003713205.1 of Coffea eugenioides. NCBI lineage: Eukaryota > Viridiplantae > Streptophyta > Magnoliopsida > Gentianales > Rubiaceae > Coffea > Coffea eugenioides. The sequence goes on from NW_020863836.1 coordinate 22,013, forward strand.
TCTAGGACCTAAAATTTCGGACAGAATGTTCATCACAAAACCCTTACTTTTCAATTTTTGGTCCAAAACAGAAATTGGTTGCATTTATCATCAATTCACACCTACTAGAGTCAAAGCCCCTTATTACCAACCATCAAAAACAACCACACCATCAAGATCATATAAAACCAGAAAATTCCTCAAAAAAATAAAAACTTAACCAAATCACTTCAAACCAAGAAATAAACCACAATTTCTAACACAATAGCCACCATTAGGCATAAATTCAACATCATTTAAGTATAAGGGAGTAGTCAAACATCACTTACCTAATAAACAAGAGATGTAGAGATGTTGGCCACCTAAGACCTTCAAACAAACTTCAATAGACCACTCACAAGCACCCAAAGGATAGATTTTATGGAGTAGAATCTAAGTTATGTGGTTGGTTTTGGAAGATTGAGTGAAATGGAAGCTAGAAAGTTGAAGAATTTTGTCTTTCTTCTTGCTAGAGAGGTTCGGCCATCAAGAGGTGAAAATGGTGAATTTTTGTGTTTTTTTTTTTGAAGATATTAACCACTTAGTCAAAATAGTCAAGAAAATGAATAGTAACTCTTAAGTAAAACCAATGAGATAGTGACACTTGTCACCACCATTAATGCAACTCTATCCTTTTGTCTCTCCAATAAAATATCTTAACACTTTGTAAAATAACATCACTTAATACAAAATTACAACAAGTTGTCAAAAATATAATGCATTTACCGCACTTGCGGGTCCCACGTCCAAAATACGCTTTTAATTTCTCAAAAACTAACCGATACTAGAAAAATCATTTTAAAACTATCTTTGCTCATAAACTTTATCTGGGGAATTTTTCTAATAAAGAAAATGAAGAAAATGCGGGCGATTAAATAAAATAAACCCTAGAAAATTAGAAAATTTCCGGGTTCTCAAACTCATTTTTTTTCGGGGCGTCACAATCTCCCCTCCTTAAAAGAATGTCGTCCTCGACATTCCCTCTTGTACCAATCAAGTCAAGACATCCCGCAAAAATCTCTCAAGAGTCAAATCAAACCCACAGTCCGGCATCCTAAACTTCAAGCCTAGGATACACTACAGAGATCTGAAGCCTAAGCTCTGATACCAACTGTCACGGCCCCACCTCCCCCTAAGGCGAACCAGAGGGTTCGGCGGGCCGCCTGCCCAGCTCTCGCCGGGACTCAGTCGTTCACTACAATCCTCAATTGAATTTCAAGATAAAACTTCAAATATTACATCAAATTCTCCAAAAATTACATGTCACAAATGCAGCGGAAACAATTCCCAACTATACATAAAATGATTCCAAATCCAAACTGTACAACATAACGGCCATCCAATCACGCGCACAAGTACTACAAGCCTTCCTTCGCTTTGAGCCCTGTGGAGGGAAATAAAACATTTTTGGGGTGAGCTAGAAGCTCAGCGAGTAACCAGAAAATCAGTAATCAAATCGGTTTAACAATATTTCTTTTCAATGATGTCATAAATCAAATGATAAGTCCAAAAACAATTACAACATTTACAAAACATTAAATATGGAGTATTAATAATTCAAGAAACATGTACAATGGAAAGCGATAGTAACATTCATGAAAAGATACGCTCGTTCTCCTGTCATTTCCTTTTTTTTTTCATTTGAAATTGCATCATTTTCCACCAACCTCCACCAACCTACAAAGGTAATACTCGAGTATACCAAACGTTCACCCAGGTCCCTAATCGCCCGACCGAGTCCGTTTCTGGCTCGAGACGACCGGTAACAAGGGGCAATGGCCAGTTCAGCCCAAAAGGCTTACATTCATGCGCAAGTAGCATTTAATCATTTATCATGAAAATTTCACATTGATTTAGGTCGAGTGCGATAAAATACACACTCGCCTAGAAAGCTCGTTTTGGAAATCATTCAAAGAACGTAACACGTTAGCAATCAATAATACAAGTCATGAAGTCAAGGAAATATATCAAACAAGGAACACTTTCATATAAGCACGCATGATATGCAAGAAAACAGTTCAAAAGTAGCTTTGGAAACAGTTCAAAAGTAAATAATGTAAGAAACATTTCACAAGTACTTTGGAAATAGTTTAGGGTCACTCACCTCCACGGCTCCGAAACCATCCATCATGTATCATTGCCTTGCTCAAATCCAAGTCTTAAATCACAACTCAATGCAAACAAATCCCTTCAAAGTTCGGACAGCACTTCCCCTAAATTTCTTTACTTTTCCAGCCATCAAGGCTTCATTATTTCCTCATTCCAACCCAAAGGTACACACACAACAACAAGTTCATCCAATAGCTATTCAGCAAGCTCCAAGTAGTACAAAGACAAGTCAAGCTAGGGAAAAGTCCGGAAATGAAAGTTAAGCTCAAAACCAGAAAAACAGTTTTGACGTCATTTTGCGGTAATGGTGCCAAAAGCACTACAATGGTCGGATGAAGGTGCAAGACCCACCGTTTCGAATCTAAGAACCAGGGCTACAACAATGTAGAAGGTCACTCAGTCCAAATCCCAGCACAACTAGGTCAAAATGCAGAAAACCAACCCAGAACCGTAATTCCAGGTTCCCAAATCACACAAAACTGTAATTCGTCCAACTCAGTATACACAGGTCCAAATGCATTGATTCCAAAGGCATATGATAGCTAAGACATCAAGATACATTTCATCAGAAGACACCAACATCCAAATCCAAAGCAATTCCAGTCAAAACAGACGATTACAATCACAGTTCGCACATTCTGATCACCCAGAACAGCAACAGAAAAAACGACATATCTCACTCTACACTAATCCAAATGCCCTGAAATTTTGCAGGCACTTCAACCTCATCAATACCTACAACTTTCATGTTTTGAGCAAAGTCCAATTCGGCCTCCATCTAGGACCTAAAATTTCGGACAGAATGTTCATCACAAAACCCTTACTTTTCAATTTTTGGTCCAAAACAGAAATTGGTTGCATTTATCATCAATTCACACCTACTAGAGTCAAAGCCCCTTATTACCAACCATCAAAAACAACCACACCATCAAGATCATATAAAACCAGAAAATTCCTCAAAAAAATAAAAACTTAACCAAATCACTTCAAACCAAGAAATAAACCACAATTTCTAACACAATAGCCACCATTAGGCATAAATTCAACATCATTTAAGTATAAGGGAGTAGTCAAACATCACTTACCTAATAAACAAGAGATGTAGAGATGTTGGCCACCTAAGACCTTCAAACAAACTTCAATAGACCACTCACAAGCACCCAAAGGATAGATTTTATGGAGTAGAATCTAAGTTATGTGGTTGGTTTTGGAAGATTGAGTGAAATGAAAGCTAGAAAGTTGAAGAATTTTGTCTTTCTTCTTGCTAGAGAGGTTCGGCCATCAAGAGGTGAAAATGGTGAATTTTTGTGTTTTTTTTTTTGAAGATATTAACCACTTAGTCAAAATAGTCAAGAAAATGAATAGTAACTCTTAAGTAAAACCAATGAGATAGTGACACTTGTCACCACCATTAATGCAACTCTATCCTTTTGTCTCTCCAATAAAATATCTTAACACTTTGTAAAATAACATCACTTAATACAAAATTACAACAAGTTGTCAAAAATATAATGCATTTACCGCACTTGCGGGTCCCACGTCCAAAATACGCTTTTAATTTCTCAAAAACTAACCGATACTAGAAAAATCATTTTAAAACTATCTTTGCTCATAAACTTTATCTGGGGAATTTTTCTAATAAAGAAAATGAAGAAAATGCGGGCGATTAAATAAAATAAACCCTAGAAAATTAGAAAATTTCCGGGTTCTCAAACTCATTTTTTTTCGGGGCGTCACAATCTCCCCTCCTTAAAAGAATGTCGTCCTCGACATTCCCTCTTGTACCAATCAAGTCAAGACATCCCGCAAAAATCTCTCAAGAGTCAAATCAAACCCACAGTCCGGCATCCTAAACTTCAAGCCTAGGATACACTACAGAGATCTGAAGCCTAAGCTCTGATACCAACTGTCACGGCCCCACCTCCCCCTAAGGCGAACCAGAGGGTTCGGCGGGCCGCCTGCCCAGCTCTCGCCGGGACTCAGTCGTTCACTACAATCCTCAATTGAATTTCAAGATAAAACTTCAAATATTACATCAAATTCTCCAAAAATTACATGTCACAAATGCAGCGGAAACAATTCCCAACTATACATAAAATGATTCCAAATCCAAACTGTACAACATAACGGCCATCCAATCACGCGCACAAGTACTACAAGCCTTCCTTCGCTTTGAGCCCTGTGGAGGGAAATAAAACATTTTTGGGGTGAGCTAGAAGCTCAGCGAGTAACCAGAAAATCAGTAATCAAATCGGTTTAACAATATTTCTTTTCAATGATGTCATAAATCAAATGATAAGTCCAAAAACAATTACAACATTTACAAAACATTAAATATGGAGTATTAATAATTCAAGAAACATGTACAATGGAAAGCGATAGTAACATTCATGAAAAGATACGCTCGTTCTCCTGTCATTTCTTTTTTTTTTCATTTGAAATTGCATCATTTTCCACCAACCTCCACCAACCTACAAAGGTAATACTCGAGTATACCAAACGTTCACCCAGGTCCCTAATCGCCCGACCGAGTCCGTTTCTGGCTCGAGACGACCGGTAACAAGGGGCAATGGCCAGTTCAGCCCAAAAGGCTTACATTCATGCGCAAGTAGCATTTAATCATTTATCATGAAAATTTCACATTGATTTAGGTCGAGTGCGATAAAATACACACTCGCCTAGAAAGCTCGTTTTGGAAATCATTCAAAGAACGTAACACGTTAGCAATCAATAATACAAGTCATGAAGTCAAGGAAATATATCAAACAAGGAACACTTTCATATAAGCACGCATGATATGCAAGAAAACAGTTCAAAAGTAGCTTTGGAAACAGTTCAAAAGTAAATAATGTAAGAAACATTTCACAAGTACTTTGGAAATAGTTTAGGGTCACTCACCTCCACGGCTCTGAAACCATCCATCATGTATCATTGCCTTGCTCAAATCCAAGTCTTAAATCACAACTCAATGCAAACAAATCCCTTCAAAGTTCGGACAGCACTTCCCCTAAATTTCTTTACTTTTCCAGCCATCAAGGCTTCATTATTTCCTCATTCCAACCCAAAGGTACACACACAACAACAAGTTCATCCAATAGCTATTCAGCAAGCTCCAAGTAGTACAAAGACAAGTCAAGCTAGGGAAAAGTCCGGAAATGAAAGTTAAGCTCAAAACCAGAAAAACAGTTTTGACGTCATTTTGCGGTAATGGTGCCAAAAGCACTACAATGGTCGGATGAAGGTGCAAGACCCACCGTTTCGAATCTAAGAACCAGGGCTACAACAATGTAGAAGGTCACTCAGTCCAAATCCCAGCACAACTAGGTCAAAATGCAGAAAACCAACCCAGAACCGTAATTCCAGGTTCCCAAATCACACAAAACTGTAATTCGTCCAACTCAGTATACACAGGTCCAAATGCATTGATTCCAAAGGCATATGATAGCTAAGACATCAAGATACATTTCATCAGAAGACACCAACATCCAAATCCAAAGCAATTCCAGTCAAAACAGACGATTACAATCACAGTTCGCACATTCTGATCACCCAGAACAGCAACCGAAAAAACGACATATCTCACTCTACACTAATCCAAATGCCCTGAAATTTTGCAGGCACTTCAACCTCATCAATACCTACAACTTTCATGTTTTGAGCAAAGTCCAATTCGGCCTCCATCTAGGACCTAAAATTTCGGACAGAATGTTCATCACAAAACCCTTACTTTTCAATTTTTGGTCCAAAACAGAAATTGGTTGCATTTATCATCAATTCACACCTACTAGAGTCAAAGCCCCTTATTACCAACCATCAAAAACAACCACACCATCAAGATCATATAAAACCAGAAAATTCCTCAAAAAAATAAAAACTTAACCAAATCACTTCAAACCAAGAAATAAACCACAATTTCTAACACAATAGCCACCATTAGGCATAAATTCAACATCATTTAAGTATAAGGGAGTAGTCAAACATCACTTACCTAATAAACAAGAGATGTAGAGATGTTGGCCACCTAAGACCTTCAAACAAACTTCAATAGACCACTCACAAGCACCCAAAGGATAGATTTTATGGAGTAGAATCTAAGTTATGTGGTTGGTTTTGGAAGATTGAGTGAAATGGAAGCTAGAAAGTTGAAGAATTTTGTCTTTCTTCTTGCTAGAGAGGTTCGGCCATCAAGAGGTGAAAATGGTGAATTTTTGTGTTTTTTTTTTTGAAGATATTAACCACTTAGTCAAAATAGTCAAGAAAATGAATAGTAACTCTTAAGTAAAACCAATGAGATAGTGACACTTGTCACCACCATTAATGCAACTCTATCCTTCTGTCTCTCCAATAAAATATCTTAACACTTTGTAAAATAACATCACTTAATACAAAATTACAACAAGTTGTCAAAAATATAATGCATTTACCGCACTTGCGGGTCCCACGTCCAAAATACGCTTTTAATTTCTCAAAAACTAACCGATACTAGAAAAATCATTTTAAAACTATCTTTGCTCATAAACTTTATCTGGGAATTTTTCTAATAAAGAAAATGAAGAAAATGCGGGCGATTAAATAAAATAAACCCTAGAAAATTAGAAAATTTCCGGGTTCTCAAACTCATTTTTTTTCGGGGCGTCACAATCTCCCCTCCTTAAAAGAATGTCGTCCTCGACATTCCCTCTTGTACCAATCAAGTCAAGACATCCCGCAAAAATCTCTCTCAAGAGTCAAATCAAACCCACAGTCCGGCATCCTAAAC
>NW_020863837.1:0-23728 GCF_003713205.1 Coffea eugenioides
TACTCGCTGAGCTTCTAGCTCCCCCCAAAACGATTTTATTCCCCTCCACAGGGCTCAAGGCGAAGGAAGGGCGAGTAGTACATATTCATGTGACTGGATGGCATATATCTTGTACAGTTTGGATTTGGAATCATTTGATGTATAGTTGAAAATTTAGTTTCCGCTTCGCTTATGACATGTAATTATTGAAGAACTTGTTGTAATATTTGAGATTTATATTGTAATTCATTTGAGGACTGTAGTGAACGGCTGAGTCCCGGCGAGAGCTGGGCAGGCGGCCCGCCGAACCCTTTGGTTCGCATTAGGGGGAGGTGGGGCCGTCACAGTTGGTATCAGAGTTTAGGCTTCAGATTCTTGTAGTGTATCCTAGGCTTGAAGTTTAGGATGCCGGACAGTGGGTTTGGTCTGAAATATTAGCGATTCTTGCGGGATGTCTCGACTTGATTGGTATAAGATGGAATGTCGAGGACGACGTTCTTTTAAGGAGGGGAGTTTGTGACGCCCCGAAAGAATGAGTGTGAGAACCCAGAAATTTTCTAATTTTCAGGTCAATCCGAGCAGCGTATCTTGTGCAAAGACGGAATTACCCTTGCTGCCCTGGTTTTACCCGAATGTGAGAATTGCGTCTGTAATTGGTTATTTTGGTTGGGAATGCTTCCGAATTGGTTGTTGAGGTCTTCTGATGAAATGTAGCCCTGTTTCTTATCTTTCGGATGGCTTTGGAATTTCTGAATTTGGACTTAGGTAGGTTGATTTATGATGTTTGCACCAGAATGCGATTGGCGAAACTGTTTTTGCGGTTCTGGTGTAGTATCTTGCATTTTGACCTTGCGTACACTCGATTACTGGACAGAGGTGGCTTCTTCAGCATCTGTTAGCCTGATTCTCTTAGCTTCGAAGAAACGTGGTCTTGGACCTCATCTATATCGTAGTGCCTTTGTACCATTACCGCAAAAATGATTTGTCAAAACTATTTTCTGGTTGAGCTTAACTTTCATTCCGACTCTTTTCCCTAGCTTGACTGTATTTGTACTTCTGGGAGCTTGCTGAATGGCTATTGAATGAACTTGTTGTTGTGTGTGTACCTTTGGGTTTGAATGCGAAATATAATGAAGCCATGACGGCAGCAAAAGTAAGCAAATTTAGGGGAAGTGTTGTCCGAACTTTTAAAGGGCTTGATTGCTTTGCGTTTGTGATCTAAGTCTTGGATTTGAGTAAGGCGATGATATTTGATGGATGGTTTCTGAACCATGGAGGTGAGTGACCCTAAACTGTTTCCAAAGTTTTTATTGAAATGTTTCTTGCATTATTTACTCGACGGCATCTCAAGCGTGATTGCATGTGAATTCATGATATGATTTTGGCTTCAATGAGTTCTGGGAAAGTCTTGTGCTGGGCACCAACGTCTCCACCCTGTTTATGGTTCATGTTGATGTGATCTGGAGCTCAAAAAGGGGCTCCCTCTCACTGTTAATGTAAAATGATCTATTTGAGCGTTGGGTGTTCAAGTGCAATGATTTCACTGGCTCACGAGAGCAATAAATGTACATTTGATCTTGGAATCATGACATCATTGAAATGCATTATTGTGAAATATATTTGATGACTGCTTTTACTGGTTACTCGCTGAGCTTCGAGCTCCCCCCAAAACGATTTTATTCCCCTCCACAGGGCTCAAGGCGAAGGAAGGGCGAGTAGTACATATTCATGTGGCTGGATTGCATATATCTTGTACAGTTTGGATTTGGAATCATTTGATGTATAGTTGAAAATTTAGTTTCCGCTTCGCTTATGACATGTAATTATTGAAGAACTTGTTGTAATATTTGAGATTTATATTGTAATTCATTTGAGGACTGTAGTGAACGGCTGAGTCCCGGCGAGAGCTGGGCAGGCGGCCTGCCGAACCCTTTGGTTCGCCTTAGGGGGAGGTGGGGCCGTCACAGTTGCTATCAGAGCTTAGGCTTCAGATTCTTGTAGTGTATCCTAGGCTTGAAGTTTAGGATGCCGGACAGTGGGTTTGGTCTGAAATATTAGTGATTCTTGCGGGATGTCTCGTCTTGATTGGTATAAGATGGAATGTCGAGGACGACGTTCTTTTAAGGAGGGGAGTTTGTGACGCCCCGAAAGAATGAGTGTGAGAACTCGGAAATTTTCTAATTTTCAGGTCAATCCGAGCAGCGTATCTTGTGAAAAGACGGAATTACCCTTGCTGCCCTGGTTTTACCCGAATGTGAGAATTGCGTCTGTAATTGGTTATTTTGGTTGGGAATGCTTCCGAATTGGTTGTTGAGGTCTTCTGATGAAATGTAGCCCTGTTTCTTATCTTTCGGATGGCTTTGGAATTTCTGAATTTGGACTTAGGTAGGTTGATTTATGATGTTTGCACCAGAATCCGATTGGCGAACCTATTTTTGCGGTTCTGGTGTAGTATCTTGCATTTTTTACCAGGTTACACTCGATACTGGACAGAGTTGGCTTCTTCAGCATTGTAGCCTGATCTCTTAGCTTCGAAACGGTGGGTCTTGGACCTTCATCCGATAATTGTAGTGCCTTTGGTGCCATTACCGCAAAACGATGTCAAAAACTATTTTTCTGGGTTTGAGCTTAACTTTCATTTCCGGACTTTTCCCTAGCTTGACTTGTATTTGTACTTCTGGGAGCTTGCTGAATGGCTATTGAATGAACTTGTTGTTGTGTGTGTACCTTTGGGTTTGAATGAGAAATATAATGAAGCCATGACGGCAGCAAAAGTAAGCAAATTTAGGGGAAGTGTTGTCCGAACTTTTAAAGGGCTTGATTGCTTTGCGTTTGTGATCTAAGGCTTGGATTTGAGTAAGGCGATGATATTTGATGGATGGTTTCTGAACCATGGAGGTGAGTGACCCTAAACTGTTCCCAAAGTTTTTATTGAAATGTTTCTTGCATTATTTACTCGACGGCATCTCATGCGTGCTTGCATGTGAATTCATGATATGATTTTGGCTTCAATGAGTTCTGGGAAAGTCTTGTGCTGGGCACCAACGTCTCCACCCTGTTTATGGTTCATGTTGATGTTATCTGGAGCTCAAAAAGGGGCTCCCTCTCACTGTTAATGTAAAATGATCTATTTGAGCGTTGGGTGTTCAAGTGCAATGATTTCACTGGCTCACGAGAGGCAAAAATGCTACATTTGATCTTGGAATTCATACATCATTGAAATGCATTATTGTAAATAATGTGATGACTGCTTTTACTGTTACCCTGAGCTTCTAGCTCCACCCCAAAACGATTTTATTCCCCTCCACAGGCTCAAGGCGAAGGCAAGGCGGCATACATATTAGGTGTGGCTGGATGCATATATCTGTACAGTTTGATTTGAATATTTGAGTATAGTGAAAATTTAAGGTTTCCCTTCGCTTATACAGTAATTATGAAGAACTGTTGTAATATTAGATTTAATTGTAATTCATTGAGACTGTAGTGAACGCTGAGTCCCGCGGAAGCGGCAGCGGGCCCGCCGAACCCTTTGGGTTCGCAATTAGGGGAGTTGGGGCCGTCACAGTTGGTATCAGAGTTTAGGCTTCAAGATTCTTGTGTTGTATCCTAGGCTTGAATTAGGATTGCCGGACAGTGGTTTGGTCTGAAATATTTAGCGATCTTGCGGGATCTCGACTTGATTGGTTTATTAGATGGAATGTCGAGGACACGTTAATTTTAAGGAGGGATTTGTTGACGCCCCAAAGGAAATTGAGTGTGAACCCAAAATTTTCTAATTTCACGTCCAATCCGAGCGCGGATCTTGTGAAAAAGACGAATTACCCTTGCTGCCCTGGTTTACCGCCGATGTGAGAATTGCGTCTGTAATTGTTATTTTGTGGGAATGCTTCCGAATGGTTGTGGAGGTCTTCTGATGACAATGTAGCCCTGTTTTTCTATCTCTCGGATGGCTTTAGGAATTTCTGAATTTGGACTTAGGTAGTGATTTATGATGTTGCACCAAGAAGCGATTGCGAACCTGTTTTGCGGTTCTGTGTAGTATCTTGCATTTTTTACCTGGTTACACCGACTGGACAGAGTGGGCTTCTTCAGCATTGTAGCCTGATTTCTCTTAGCTTCGAAACGTGATTGGGTCTTGGACCTTCATCCGAAATGTAGTGCCTTTGTGCCCATTACCGTAAAATGATGTCAAAACTGTTTTTCTGGGTTTGAGCTAACTTCATTTCCGGACTTTTCCCTAGCTTGACTGTATTTGTTACTTCGTGGAGCTGCTGAATCTATGAATGAACTTTTTTGTGTGGTACCTTTTGTTGATGCAAATATTAATGAAGCCATGACAGCAGCAAAAGTAAGCAAATTTAGGGGAAGTGTTGTCCGAACTTTTAAAGGGCTTGATTGCTTTGCGTTTGTGATCTAAGGCTTGGATTTGAGTAAGGCGATGATATTTGATGGATGGTTTCTGAACCATGGAGGTGAGTGACCCTAAACTGTTTCCAAAGTTTTTATTGAAATGTTTCTTGCATTATTTACTCGACGGCATCTCATGCGTGCTTGCATGTGAATTCATGATATGATTTTGGCTTCAATGAGTTCTGGGAAAGTCTTGTGCTGGGCACCAACGTCTCCACCCTGTTTATGGTTCATGTTGATGTGATCTGGAGCTCAAAAAGGGGCTCCCTCTCCTTGAAGTAAAATGATCTATTTGAGCGTGGGTGTTCAAGGCAATGATTTCCACTGGCTCAACGAGAGCAATAAATCGACATTTGATCTTGGAATCATGACATCATTGAAATGCATTTATTTAAAATATATTGATGAACTGCTTTTACTGTTACTCGCTAGCTTCTATCGCCCCCCAAAACATTTTATTCCCCTCCACAGGAGGCTCAGCCGAAGAAGGGCGAAGTATACATATTCATTGTGGCGATGGCATATATCGTACAGTTTGATTTGGAATCATTTGATGTATAGTTGAAATTTAGTTTCCGCTTCGCTTATGACATGTAATTATTGAAGAACTTGTTGTAATATTTGAGATTTATATTGTAATTCATTTGAGGACTGTAGTGAACGGCTGAGTTCCGGCGAGAGCTGGGCAGGCGGCCCGCCGAACCCTTTGGTTCGCCTTAGGGGGAGGTGGGGCCGTCACAGTTGGTATCAGAGCTTAGGCTTCAGATTCTTGTAGTGTATCCTAGGCTTGAAGTTTAGGATGCCGGACAGTGGGTTTGGTCTGAAATATTAGCGATTCTTGCGGGATGTCTCGACTTGATTGGTATAAGATGGAATGTCGAGGACGACGTTCTTTTAAGGAGGGGAGTTTGTGACGCCCCGAAAGAATGAGTGTGAGAACCCAGAAATTTTCTAATTTTCAGGTCAATCCGAGCAGCGTATCTTGTGCAAAGACGGAATTACCCTTGCTGCCCTGGTTTTACCCGAATGTGAGAATTGCGTCTGTAATTGGTTATTTTGGTTGGGAATGCTTCCGAATTGGTTGTTGAGGTCTTCTGATGAAATGTAGCCCTGTTTCTTATCTTTCGGATGGCATTGGAATATCTGAATTTGGAATTAGGTAGGTTGATTTATGATGTTTGCACCAGAATGCAATTGGCGAACCTGTTTTTACGGTTCTGGTGTAGTATCTTGCATTTTTGACCTGGTTACACTCGATACTGGACAGAGTTGGCTTCTTCAGCATTGTAGCCTGATCTCTTAGCTTCGAAACGGTGGGTCTTGGACCTTCATCTGATAATCGTAGTGCCTTTGGTGCCATTACCGCAAAATGGGTTTGAGCTTAACTTTCATTTCCGGACTTTTCCCTAGCTTGACTTGTATTTGTACTTCTGGGAGCTTGCTGAATGGCTATTGAATGAACTTGTTGTTGTGTGTGTACCTTTGGGTTTGAATGAGAAATATAATGAAGCCATGACGGCAGCAAAAGTAAGCAAATTTAGGGGAAGTGTTGTCCGAACTTTTAAAGGGCTTGATTGCTTTGCGTTTGTGATCTAAGGCTTGGATTTGAGTAAGGCGATGATATTTGATGGATGGTTTCTGAACCATGGAGGTGAGTGACCCTAAACAGTTTCCAAAGTTTTTATTGAAATGTTTCTTGCATTATTTACTCGACGGCATCTCATGCGTGCTTGCATGTGAATTCATGATATGATTTTGGCTTCAATGAGTTCTGGGAAAGTCTTGTGCTGGGCACCAACGTCTCCACCCTGTTTATGGTTCATGTTGATGTATCTGGAGCTCAAAAAGGGGCTCCCTCTCACTGTTAATGTAAAATGATCTATTTGAGCGTTGGGTGTTCAAGTGCAATGATTTCACTGGCTCAACGAGAGCAATAAATGTACATTTGATCTTGGAATCATGACATCATTGAAATGCATTATTGTGAAATATATTTGATGACTGCTTTTACTGGTTACTCGCTGAGCTTCTAGCTCCCCCAAAACGATTTTATTCCCCTCCACAGGCTCAAGGCGAAGGAAGGGCGAGTAGTACATATTCATGTGGCTGGATGGCATATATCTTGTACAGTTTGGATTTGGAATCATTTGATGTATAGTTGAAAATTTAGTTTCCGCTTCGCTTATGACATGTAATTATTGAAGAACTTGTTGTAATATTTGAGATTTATATTGTAATTCATTTGAGGACTGTAGTGAACGGCTGAGTCCCGGCGAGAGCTGGGCAGGCGGCCCGCCGAACCCTTTGGTTCGCCTTAGGGGGAGGTGGGGCCGTCACAGTTGGGATCAGAGCTTAGGCTTCAGATTCTTGTAGTGTATCCTAGGCTTGAAGTTTAGGATGCCGGACAGTGGGTTTGGTCTGAAATATTAGTGATTCTTGCGGGATGGCTCGACTTGATTGGTATAAGATGGAATGTCGAGGACGACGTTCTTTTAAGGAGGGGAGTTTGTGACGCCCCGAAAGAATGAGTGTGAGAACCCAGAAATTTTCTAATTTTCAGGTCAATCCGAGCAGCGTATCTTGTGAAAAGACGGAATTACCCTTGCTGCCCTGGTTTTACCCGAATGTGAGAATTGCGTCTGTAATTGGTTATTTTGGTTGGGAATGCTTCCGAATTGGTTGTTGAGGTCTTCTGATGAAATGTAGCCCTGTTTCTTATCTTTCGGATGGCTTTGGAATTTCTGAATTTGGACTTAGGTAGGTTGATTTATGATGTTTTCACCAGAATGCGATTGGCGAACCTGTTTTTGCGGTTCTGGTGTAGTATCTTGCATTTTTTACCTGGTTACACTCGATACTGGACAGAGTTGGCTTCTTCAGCATTGTAGCCTGATCTCTTAGCTTCGAAACGGTGGGTCTTGGACCTTCATCCGATAATCGTAGTGCCTTTGGTGCCATTACCGTAAAATGATGTCAAAAACTGTTTTTCTGGGTTTGAGCTTAACTTTCATTTCCGGACTTTTCCCTAGCTTGACTTGTATTTGTACTTCTGGGAGCTTGCTGAATGGCTATTGAATGAACTTGTTGTTGTGTGTGTACCTTTGGGTTTGAATGCGAAATATAATGAAGCCATGACGGCAGCAAAAGTAAGCAAATTTAGGGGAAGTGTTGTCCGAACTTTTAAAGGGCTTGATTGCTTTGCGTTTGTGATCTAAGTCTTGGATTTGAGTAAGGCGATGATATTTGATGGATGGTTTCTGAACCATGGAGGTGAGTGACCCTAAACTGTTTCCAAAGTTTTTATTGAAATGTTTCTTGCATTATTTACTCGACGGCATCTCATGCGTGCTTGCATGTGAATTCATGATATGATTTTGGCTTCAATGAGTTCTGGGAAAGTCTTGTGCTGGGCACCAACGTCTCCACCCTGTTTATGGTTCATGTTGATGTTATCTGGAGCTCAAAAAGGGGCTCCCTCTCACTGTTAATGTAAAATGATCTATTTGAGCGTTGGGTGTTCAAGTGCAATGATTTCACTGGCTCACGAGAGCAATAAATGTACATTTGATCTTGGAATCATGACATCATTGAAATGCATTATTGTGAAATATATTTGATGACTGCTTTTACTGGTTACTCGCTGAGCTTCTAGCTCCCCCCAAAACGATTTTATTCCCCTCCACAGGGCTCAAGGCGAAGGAAGGGCGAGTAGTACATATTCATGTGGCTGGATGGCATATATCTTGTACAGTTTGGATTTGGAATCATTTGATGTATAGTTGAAAATTTAGTTTCCGCTTCGCTTATGACATGTAATTATTGAAGAACTTGTTGTAATATTTGAGATTTATATTGTAATTCATTTGAGGACTGTAGTGAACGGCTGAGTCCCGGCGAGAGCTGGGCAGGCGGCCCGCCGAACCCTTTGGTTCGCCTTAGGGGGAGGTGGGGCCGTCACAGTTGGTATCAGAGCTTAGGCTTCAGATTCTTGTAGTGTATCCTAGGCTTGAAGTTTAGGATGCCGGACAGTGGGTTTGGTCTGAAATATTAGTGATTCTTGCGGGATGTCTCGACTTGATTGGTATAAGATGGAATGTCGAGGACGACGTTCTTTTAAGGAGGGGAGTTTGTGACGCCCCGAAAGAATGAGTGTGAGAACCCAGAAATTTTCTAATTTTCAGGTCAATCCGAGCAGCGTATCTTGTGAAAAGACGGAATTACCCTTGCTGCCCTGGTTTTACCCGAATGTGAGAATTGCGTCTGTAATTGGTTATTTTGGTTGGGAATGCTTCCGAATTGGTTGTTGAGGTCTTCTGATGAAATGTAGCCCTGTTTCTTATCTTTCGGATGGCTTTGGAATTTCTGAATTTGGACTTAGGTAGGTTGATTTATGATGTTTACACCAGAATGCGATTGGCGAACCTGTTTTTGCGGTTCTGGTGTAGTATCTTGCATTTTTTACCTGGTTACACTCGATACTGGATAGAGTTGGCTTCTTCAGCATTGTAGCCTGATCTCTTAGCTTCGAAACGGTGGGTCTTGGACCTTCATTTGATAATCGTAGTGACTTTGGTGCCATTACCGCAAAATGATGTCAAAAACTGTTTTTCTGGGTTTGAGCTTAACTTTCATTTCCGGACTTTTCCCTAGCTTGACTTGTATTTGTACTTCTGGGAGCTTGCTGAATGGCTATTGAATGAACTTGTTGTTGTGTGTGTACCTTTGGGTTTGAATGAGAAATATAATGAAGCCATGACGGCAGCAAAAGTAAGCAAATTTAGGGAAAGTGTTGTCCGAACTTTTAAAGGGCTTGATTGCTTTGCGTTTGTGATCTAAGGCTTGGATTTGAGTAAGGCGATGATATTTGATGGATGGTTTCTGAACCATGGAGGTGAGTGACCCTAAACTGTTTCCAAAGTTTTTATTGAAATGTTTCTTGCATTATTTACTCGACGGCATCTCATGCGTGCTTGCATGTGAATTCATGATATGATTTTGGCTTCAATGAGTTCTGGGAAAGTCTTGTGCTGGACACCAACGTCTCCACCCTGTTTATGGTTCATGTTCATGTTATCTGGAGCTCAAAAAGGGGCTCCCTCTCACTGTTAATGTAAAATGATCTATTTGAGCGTTGGGTGTTCAAGTGCAATGATTTCACTGGCTCACGAGAGCAATAAATGTACATTTGATCTTGGAATCATGACATCATTGAAATGCATTATTGTGAAATATATTTGATGACTGCTTTTACTGGTTACTCGCTGAGCTTCTAGCTCACCCCAAAACGATTTTATTCCCCTCCACAGGGCTCAAGGCGAAGGAAGGGCGAGTAGTACATATTCATGTGGCTGGATGGCATATATCTTGTACAGTTTGGATTTGGAATCATTTGATGTATAGTTGAAAATTTAGTTTCCGCTTCGCTTATGACATGTAATTATTGAAGAACTTGTTGTAATATTTGAGATTTATATTGTAATTCATTTGAGGACTGTAGTGAACGGCTGAGTCCCGGCGAGAGCTGGGCAGGCGGCCCGCCGAACCCTTTGGTTCGCCTTAGGGGGAGGTGGGGCCGTCACAGTTGGTATCAGAGCTTAGGCTTCAGATTCTTGTAGTGTATCCTAGGCTTGAAGTTTAGGATGCCGGACAGTGGGTTTGGTCTGAAATATTAGTGATTCTTGCGGGATGTCTCGACTTGATTGGTATAAGATGGAATGTCGAGGACGACGTTCTTTTAAGGAGGGGAGTTTGTGACGCCCCGAAAGAATGAGTGTGAGAACCCAGAAATTTTCTAATTTTCAGGTCAATCCGAGCAGCGTATCTTGTGAAAAGACGGAATTACCCTTGCTGCCCTGGTTTTACCCGAATGTGAGAATTGCGTCTGTAATTGGTTATTTTGGTTGGGAATGCTTCCGAATTGGTTGTTGAGGTCTTCTGATGAAATGTAGCCCTGTTTCTTATCTTTCGGATGGCTTTGGAATTTCTGAATTTGGACTTAGGTAGGTTGATTTATGATGTTTGCACCAGAATGCGATTGGCGAACCTGTTTTTGCGGTTCTGGTGTAGTATCTTGCATTTTTGACCTGGTTACACTCGATACTGGACAGAGTTGGCTTCTTCAGCATTGTAGCCTGATCTCTTAGCTTCGAAACGGTGGGTCTTGGACCTTCATCCGATAATCGTAGTGCCTTTGGTGCCATTACCGCAAAATGATGTCAAAAACTATTTTTCTGGGTTTGAGCTTAACTTTCATTTCCGGACTTTTCCCTAGCTTGACTTGTATTTGTACTTCTGGGAGCTTGCTGAATGGCTATTGAATGAACTTGTTGTTGTGTGTGTACCTTTGGGTTTGAATGAGAAATATAATGAAGCCATGACGGCTGCAAAAGTAAGCAAATTTAGGGGAAGTGTTGTCCGAACTTTTAAAGGGCTTGATTGCTTTGCGTTTGTGATCTAAGGCTTGGATTTGAGTAAGGCGATGATATTTGATGGATGGTTTCTGAACCATGGAGGTGAGTGACCCTAAACTGTTTCCAAAGTTATTATTGAAATGTTTCTTGCATTATTTACTCGACGGCATCTCATGCGTGCTTGCATGTGAATTCATGATATGATTTTGGCTTCAATGAGTTCTGGGAAAGTCTTGTGCTGGACACCAACGTCTCCACCCTGTTTATGGTTCATGTTCATGTTATCTGGAGCTCAAAAAGGGGCTCCCTCTCACTGTTAATGTGAAATGATCTATTTGAGCGTTGGGTGTTCAAGTGCAATGATTTCACTGGCTCACGAGAGCAATAAACGTACATTTGATCTTGGAATCATGACATCGTTGAAATGCATTATTGTGAAATATATTTGATGACTGCTTTTACTGGTTACTCGCTGAGCTTCTAGCTCACCCCAAAACGATTTTATTCCCCTCCACAAGGCTCAAGGCGAAGGAAGGGCGAGTAGTACATATTCATGTGGCTGGATGGCATATATCTTGTACAGTTTGGATTTGGAATCATTTGATGTATAGTTGAAAATTTAGTTTCCGCTTCGCTTATGACATGTAATTATTGAAGAACTTGTTGTAATATTTGAGATTTATATTGTAATTCATTTGAGGACTGTAGTGAACGGCTGAGTCCCGGCGAGAGCTGGGCAGGCGGCCCGCCGAACCCTTTGGTTCGCCTTAGGGGGAGGTGGGGCCGTCACAGTTGGTATCAGAGCTTAGGCTTCAGATTCTTGTAGTGTATCCTAGGCTTGAAGTTTAGGATGCCGGACAGTGGGTTTGGTCTGAAATATTAGTGATTCTTGCGGGATGTCTCGACTTGATTGGTATAAGATGGAATGTCGAGGACGACGTTCTTTTAAGGAGGGGAGTTTGTGACGCCCCGAAAGAATGAGTGTGAGAACCCAGAAATTTTCTAATTTTCAGGTCAATCCGAGCAGCGTATCTTGTGAAAAGACGGAAATACCCTTGCTGCCCTGGTTTTACCCGAATGTGAGAATTGCGTCTGTAATTGGTTATTTTGGTTGGGAATGCTTCCGAATTGGTTGTTGAGGTCTTCTGATGAAATGTAGCCCTGTTTCTTATCTTTCGGATGGCTTTGGAATTTCTGAATTTGGACTTAGGTAGGTTGATTTATGATGTTTGCACCAGAATGCGATTGGCGAACCTGTTTTTGCGGTTCTGGTGTAGTATCTTGCATTTTTGACCTGGTTACACTCGATACTGGACAGAGTTGGCTTCTTCTGCATTGTAGCCTGATCTCTTAGCTTCGAAACGGTGGGTCTTGGACCTTCATCCGATAATCGTAGTGCCTTTGGTGCCATTACCGCAAAATGATGTCAAAAACTGTTTTTCTGGGTTTGAGCTTAACTTTCATTTCCGGACTTTTCCCTAGCTTGACTTGTATTTGTACTTCTGGGAGCTTGCTGAATGGCTATTGAATGAACTTGTTGTTGTGTGTGTACCTTTGGGTTTGAATGAGAAATATAATGAAGCCATGACGGCTGCAAAAGTAAGCAAATTTAGGGGAAGTGTTGTCCGAACTTTTAAAGGGCTTGATTGCTTTGCGTTTGTGATCTAAGGCTTGGATTTGAGTAAGGCGATGATATTTGATGGATGGTTTCTGAACCATGGAGGTGAGTGACCCTAAACTGTTTCCAAAGTTATTATTGAAATGTTTCTTGCATTATTTACTCGACGGCATCTCATGCGTGCTTGCATGTGAATTCATGATATGATTTTGGCTTCAATGAGTTCTGGGAAAGTCTTGTGCTGGACACCAACGTCTCCACCCTGTTTATGGTTCATGTTCATGTTATCTGGAGCTCAAAAAGAGGCTCCCTCTCACTGTTAATGTTAAATGATCTATTTGAGCGTTGGGTGTTCAAGTGCAATGATTTCACTGGCTCACGAGAGCAATAAATGTACATTTGATCTTGGAATCATGACATCATTGAAATGCATTATTGGGAAATATATTTGATGACTGCTTTTACTGGTTACTCGCTGAGCTTCTAGCTCACCCCAAAACGATTTTATTCCCCTCCACAGGGCTCAAGGCGAAGGAAGGGCGAGTAGTACATATTCATGTGGCTGGATGGCATATATCTTGTACAGTTTGGATTTGGAATCATTTGATGTATAGTTGAAAATTTAGTTTCCGCTTCGCTTATGACATGTAATTATTGAAGAACTTGTTGTAATATTTGAGATTTATATTGTAATTCATTTGAGGACTGTAGTGAACGGCTGAGTCCCGGCGAGAGCTGGGCAGGCGGCCCGCCGAACCCTTTGGTTCGCCTTAGGGGGAGGTGGGGCCGTCACAGTTGGTATCAGAGCTTAGGCTTCAGATTCTTGTAGTGTATCCTAGGCTTGAAGTTTAGGATGCCGGACAGTGGGTTTGGTCTGAAATATTAGTGATTCTTGCGGGATGTCTCGACTTGATTGGTATAAGATGGAATGTCGAGGACGACGTTCTTTTAAGGAGGGGAGTTTGTGACGCCCCGAAAGAATGAGTGTGAGAACCCAGAAATTTTCTAATTTTCAGGTCAATCCGAGCAGCGTATCTTGTGAAAAGACGGAATTACCCTTGCTGCCCTGGTTTTACCCGAATGTGAGAATTGCGTCTGTAATTGGTTATTTTGGTTGGGAATGCTTCCGAATTGGTTGTTGAGGTCTTCTGATGAAATGTAGCCCTGTTTCTTATCTTTCGGATGGCTTGGAATTTCTGAATTTGGACTTAGGTAGGTTGATTTATGATGTTTGCACCAGAATGCGATTGGCGAACCTGTTTTTACGGTTCTGGTGTAGTATCTTGCATTTTTGACCTGGTTACACTCGATACTGGACAGAGTTGGCTTCTTCTGCATTGTAGCCTGATCTCTTAGCTTCGAAACGGTGGGTCTTGGACCTTCATCCGATAATCGTAGTGCCTTTGGTGCCATTACCGCAAAATGATGTCAAAAACTGTTTTTCTGGGTTTGAGCTTAACTTTCATTTCCGGACTTTTCCCTAGCTTGACTTGTATTTGTACTTCTGGGAGCTTGCTGAATGGCTATTGAATGAACTTGTTGTTGTGTGTGTACCTTTGGGTTTGAATGAGAAATATAATGAAGCCATGACGGCTGGAAAAGTAAGCAAATTTAGGGGAAGTGCTGTCCGAACTTTTAAAGGGCTTGATTGCTTTGCGTTTGTGATCTAAGGCTTGGATTTGAGTAAGGCGATGATATTTGATGGATGGTTTCTGAGCCATGGAGGTGAGTGACCCTAAACTGTTTCCAAAGTTATTATTGAAATGTTTCTTGCATTATTTACTCGACGGCATCTCATGCGTGCTTGCATGTGAATTCATGATATGATTTTGGCTTCAATGAGTTCTGGGAAAGTCTTGTGATGGACACCAACGTCTCCACCCTGTTTATGGTTCATGTTCATGTTATCTGGAGCTCAAAAAGGGGCTCCCTCTCACTGTTAATGTGAAATGATCTATTTGAGCGTTGGGTGTTCAAGTGCAATGATTTCACTGGCTCACGAGAGCAATAAACGTACATTTGATCTTGGAATCATGACATCGTTGAAATGCATTATTGTGAAATATATTTGATGACTGCTTTTACTGGTTACTCGCTGAGCTTCTAGCTCACCCCAAAACGATTTTATTCCCCTCCACAGGGCTCAAGGCGAAGGAAGGGCGAGTAGTACATATTCATGTGGCTGGATGGCATATATCTTGTACAGTTTGGATTTGGAATCATTTGATGTATAGTTGAAAATTTAGTTTCCGCTTCGCTTATGACATGTAATTATTGAAGAACTTGTTGTAATATTTGAGATTTATATTGCAATTCATTTGAGGACTGTAGTGAACGGCTGAGTCCCGGCGAGAGCTGGGCAGGCGGCCCGCCGAACCCTTTGGTTCGCCTTAGGGGGAGGTGGGGCCGTCACAGTTGGTATCAGAGCTTAGGCTTCAGATTCTTGTAGTGTATCCTAGGCTTGAAGTTTAGGATGCCGGACAGTGGGTTTGGTCTGAAATATTAGTGATTCTTGCGAGATGTCTCGACTTGATTGGTATAAAGGAAAAAAATTGGGGAAAAAAAAAATTGTGGGGTTCCCGAGGCCGAAAAAAACGGTTTCTTTAGGAGGGGAGTTTTTTTGTGACCTGCCCCCCCCGAAAAAAGGGGAAATTGGAGGTTGGTTTGGGGGGAAAAAAAAGAAAAAAAAAACCCCAGGAAATTTTCCCTAATTTTCAAGGTCAATCGAGCAGCGTATCTTGTGAAAAGATGGAAATACCCTTGCTGCCCTAGTTTTACCCGAATGTGAGAATTGCGTCTGTAATTGGTTATTTTGGTTGGGAATGCTTCCGAATTAGTTGTTGAGGTCTTCTGATGAAATGTAGCCCTGTTTCTTATCTTTCGGATGGCTTTCGAATTTCTGAATTTGGACTTCGGTAGGTTGATTTATGATGTTTGCACCAGAATACGATTGGCGAACCTGTTTTTGCGGTTCTGGTGTAGTATCTTGCATTTTTGACCTGGTTACACTCGATAATGGACAGAGTTGCCTTCTTCTGCATTGTAGCCTGATCTCTTAGCTTCGAAACGGTGGGTCTTGGACCTTCATCCGATAATCGTAGTGCCTTTGGTGCCATTACCGCAAAATGATGTCATAAACTATTTTTCTGGGTGTGAGCTTAACTTTCATTTCTGGACTTTTCCCTAGCTTGACTTGTATTTGTACTTCTGGGAGCTTGCTGAATGGCTATTGAATGAACTTGTTGTTGTGTGTGTACCTTTGGGTTTGAATGAGAAATATAATGAAGCCATGACGGCTGCAAAAATAAGCAAATTTAGGGGAAGTGTTGTCCGAAATTTTAAAGGGCTTGATTGCTTTGCGTTTGTGATCTAAGGCTTGGATTTGAGTAAGGCGATGATATTTGATGGATGGTTTCTGAACCATGGAGGTGAGTGACCCTAAACTGTTTCCAAAGTTATTATTGAAATGTTTCTTGCATTATTTACTCGACGGCATCTCATGCGTGCTTGCATGTGAATTCATGATATGATTTTGGCTTCAATGAGTTCTGGGAAAGTCTTATGCTGGACACCAACGTCTCAACCCTGTTTATGGTTCATGTTCATGTTATCTGGAGCTCAAAAAGGGGCTCCCTCTCACTGTTAATGTTAAATGATCTATTTGAGCGTTGGGTGTTCAAGTGCAATGATTTCACTGGCTCACGAGAGCAATAAATGTACATTTGATCTTGGAATCATGACATCATTGAAATGCATTATTGGGAAATATATTTGATGACTGCTTTTACTGGTTACTCGCTGAGCTTCTAGCTCACCCCAAAACGATTTTATTCCCCTCCACAGGGCTCAAGGCGAAGGATGGGCGAGTAGTACATATTCATGTGGCTGGATGGCATATATCTTGTACAGTTTGGATTTGGAATCATTTGATGTATAGTTGAAAATTTAGTTTCCGCTTCGCTTATGACATGTAATTATTGAAGAACTTGTTGTAATATTTGAGATTTATATTGTAATTCATTTGAGGACTGTAGTGAACGGCTGAGTCCCGGCGAGAGCTGGGCAGGCGGCCCGCCGAACCCTTTGGTTCACCTTAGGGGGAGGTGGGGCCGTCACAGTTGGTATCAGAGCTTAGGCTTCAGATTCTTGTAGTGTATCCTAGGCTTGAAGTTTAGGATGCCGGACAGTGGGTTTGGTCTGAAATATTAGTGATTCTTGCGGGATGGCTCGACTTGATTGGTATAAGATGGAATGTCGAGGACGACGTTCTTTTAAGGAGGGGAGTTTGTGACGCCCCGAAAGAATGAGTGTGAGAACCCAGAAATTTTCTAATTTTCAGGTCAATCCGAGCAGCGTATCTTGTGAAAAGACGGAAATACCCTTGCTGCCCTGGTTTTACCCGAATGTGAGAATTACGTCTGTAGTTGGTTATTTTGGTTGGGAATGATTCCGAATTGGTTGTTGAGGTCTTCTGATGAAATGTAGCCCTGTTTCTTATCTTTCGGATGGCTTTGGAATTTCTGAATTTGGACTTCGGTAGGTTGATTTATGATGTTTGCACCAGAATGCGATTGGCGAACCTGTTTTTGCGGTTCTGGTGTAGTATCTTGCATTTTTGACCTGGTTACACTCGATACTGGACAGAGTTTCCTTCTTCTGCATTGTAGCCTGATCTCTTAGCTTCGAAACAGTGGGTCTTGGACCTTCATCCGATAATCGTAGTGCCTTTGGTGCCATTACCGCAAAATGATGTCAAAAACTGTTTTTCTGGGTTTGAGCTTAACTTTCATTTCCGGACTTTTCCCTAGCTTGACTTGTATTTGTACTTCTGGGAGCTTGCTGAATGGCTATTGAATGAACTTGTTGTTGTGTGTGTACCTTTGGGTTTGAATGAGAAATATAATGAAGCCATGACGGCTGCAAAAGTAAGCAAATTTAGGGGAAGTGTTGTCCGAACTTTTAAAGGGCTTGATTGCTTTGCGTTTGTGATCTAAGGCTTGGATTTGAGTAAGGCGATGATATTTGATGGATGGTTTCTGAACCATGGAGGTGAGTGACCCTAAACTGTTTCCAAAGTTATTATTGAAATGTTTCTTGCATTATTTACTCGACGGCATCTCATGCGTGCTTGCATGTGAATTCATGATATGATTTTGGCTTCAATCAGTTCTGGGAAAGTCTTATGCTGGACACCAACGTCTCCACCCTGTTTATGGTTCATGTTCATGTTATCTGGAGCTCAAAAAGAGGCTCCCTCTCACTGTTAATGTTAAATGATCTATTGAGCGTTGGGTGTTCAAGTGCAATGATTTCACTGGCTCACGAGAGCAATAAATGTACATTTGATCTTGGAATCATGACATCATTGAAATGCATTATTGGGAAATATATTTGATGACTGCTTTTACTGGTTACTCGCTGAGCTTCTAGCTCACCCCAAAACGATTTTATTCCCCTCCACAGGGCTCAAGGCGAAGGAAGGGCGAGTAGTACATATTCATGTGGCTGGATGGCATATATCTTGTACAGTTTGGATTTGGAATCATTTGATGTATAGTTGAAAATTTAGTTTCCGCTTCGCTTATGACATGTAATTATTGAAGAACTTGTTGTAATATTTGATATTTATATTGCAATTCATTTGAGGACTGTAGTGAACGGCTGAGTCCCGGCGAGAGCTGGGCAGGCGGCCCGCCGAACCCTTTGGTTCGCCTTAGGGGGAGGTGGGGCCGTCACAGTTGGTATCAGAGCTTAGGCTTCAGATTCTTGTAGTGTATCCTAGGCTTGAAGTTTAGGATGCCGGACAGTGGGTTTGGTCTGAAATATTAGCGATTCTTGCGGGATGTCTCGACTTGATTGGTATAAGATGGAATGTCGAGGACGACGTTCTTTTAAGGAGGGGAGTTTGTGACGCCCCGAAAGAATGAGTGTGAGAACCCAGAAATTTTCTAATTTTCAGGTCAATCCGAGCAGCGTATCTTGTGAAAAGATGGAAATACCCTTGCTGCCCTAGTTTTACCCGAATGTGAGAATTGCGTCTGTAATTGGTTATTTTGGTTGGGAATGCTTCCGAATTAGTTGTTGAGGTCTTCTGATGAAATGTAGCCCTGTTTCTTATCTTTCGGATGGCTTTCGAATTTCTGAATTTGGACTTCGGTAGGTTGATTTATGATGTTTGCACCAGAATGCGATTGGCGAACCTGTTTTTGCGGTTCTGGTGTAGTATCTTGCATTTTTGACCTGGTTACACTCGATAATGGACAGAGTTGCCTTCTTCTGCATTGTAGCCTGATCTCTTAGCTTCGAAACGGTGGGTCTTGGACCTTCATCCGATAATCGTAGTGCCTTTGGTGCCATTACCTCAAAATGATGTCATAAACTGTTTTTCTGGGTTTGAGCTTAACTTTCATTTCCGGACTTTTCCCTAGCTTGACTTGTATTTGTACTTCTGGGAGCTTGCTGAATGGCTATTGAATGAACTTGGTTGTTGTGTGTGTACCTTTTGGGTTTGAATGAGAAATATAATGAAGCCATGACGGCTTGCAAAAGTAAGCAAATTTAGGGGAAGTGTTGTCCGAAACTTTTTAAAGGGCTTGAATTGCTTTGCGTTTGTGGATCCTAAGGCTTGGATTTGAGTAAAGGGCGCTGAATATTTGATGGATGGTTTCTGACCATGGAGATGAGTGACCCTAAACTGTTTTCCAAAGTTTTTATTGAAATGTTTCTTGCATTATTTACTCGACGGCATCTCATGCGTGCTTGCATGTGAATTCATGATATGATTTTGGCTTCAATGAGTTCTGGGAAAGTCTTGTGCTGGACACCAACGTCTCCACCCTGTTTATGGTTCATGTTCATGTTATCTGGAGCTCAAAAAGGGGCTCCCTCTCACTGTTAATGTGAAATGATCTATTTGAGCATTTGGTGTTCAAGTGCAATGATTTCACTGGCTCACGAGAGCAATAAACGTACATTTGATCTTGGAATCATGACATCGTTGAAATGCATTATTGTGAAATATATTTGATGACTGCTTTTACTGGTTACTCGCTGAGCTTCTAGCTCACCCCAAAACGATTTTATTCCCCTCCACAGGGCTCAAGGCGAAGGAAGGGCGAGTAGTACATATTCATGTGGCTGGATGGCATATATCTTGTACAGTTTGGATTTGGAATCATTTGATGTATAGTTGAAAATTTAGTTTCCGCTTCGCTTATGACTTGTAATTATTGAAGAACTTGTTGTAATATTTGAGATTTATATTGTAATTCATTTGAGGACTGTAGTGAACGGCTGAGTCCCGGCGAGAGCTGGGCAGGCGGCCCGCCGAACCCTTTGGTTCGCCTTAGGGGGAGGTGGGGCCGTCACAGTTGGTATCAGAGCTTAGGCTTCAGATTCTTGTAGTTGTATCCTAGAGCTTGAAGTTTAGGAGCCGGACAGTGGGTTTGGCTGAAATATTAGTGATTCCGTTGCGGGATGTCTCGACTTGATTGGTATAAGAATGGAATGTCGAGGACGACGTCTTTTTAAGGAGGGGGCTTTTGTGACGCCCCGAAGAATGAGTGTGAGAAGCCCAGAAATTTTCTAATTTTCAGGTCAATACCGAGCAGCGTCTGCTTGTTGAAAAGATGGAAATACGCCTTGCTGCCACTAGTTTTTACCGAATGTGAGAATTGGCGTCTGTAATTGGTTATTTTGGTTGGAATGCTTTCCGAATTAAGTTGTTGAGGTTCTTCTGATGAAATGCTAGCCCTGTTCTTATCTTTCGGATGGCTTTCCGAATTTCTGATTTGGACTTCGGTAGGTTGAAATTTATGATGTTTGAACCAAGAATGCCGATTGGGCGACCTTTTTTGGCCGGTTCTGGTGTAGTATCTTGCATTTTTGACCTGGTTACACTCGATATGGACAGAGTTTGCCTTCTTCTGCAATTGTAGCCTGATCTCCTTAGCTTCGAAAACGGTGGGTCTTGGACCTTCATTTCGATAATTCGTAGTGCCTTTGTGCCATTACCGCGTCAAATGAATGTTCAATAAACGTTCTTTCTGGGTTTGAGCTTAACTTTCTTTCCGGACTTTTTCCCTAGCTTGACTTGGTATTTGTACTTCTGGGGCTTGCTGATTGGATATTAGATGAACTTGTTGTTGTGTGTGTGTACCTTTGGGTTGGAATGAGGAAATAATGAAGCCATGATGGCTGGAAAAGTTAGCAAATTCAGGGGAAGTGCTGTCCGAACTTTGAAGGAACTTGTTTGCATTGAGTTTGTGATTTAAGACTTGGATTTGAGCAAGGCAATGATATTTGATGGATGATTTCTGAGCCATGGAGGTGAGTGACCCTAAACTGTTTCCAAAGTTATTTTTCAAATGTTTCTTGCATTATTTACTCGACGGCATCTCAATGCGTGCTTTGCATGTGAATTCATGATATGATTTTGGGCTCAAATGAGTTCCTGGGAAGTCCTTGTGCTGGAGCACCAACGTCTCCACCGCGTTTATGGTTTCATGTTCATGTTATCTGGAGCTCAAAAAGGGGGCTCCCTCTCACTGTTAAATGTGAAATGGATGACATTTGAGCATTTGGTGTTCAAGTGCAATGATTTACTGGCTTCACGGAGAGCAATAAACGTACATTTGATCTTGGAATCATGACATGCGTTGAAATGCATTAATTGTGAAATATATTTGATGACTGCTTTTAACTGGTTACTCGGCTTGAGCTTCTTAGCTGCACCCAAAACGATTTTTATTCTCCTCCAAAGGGCTCAAGGCGAAGGAAGGGCGAGTAGTACATATTATAGTGGCGGATGGTCATAATTCTTGTCAGGTTTGTGATTTGGAATCATTTGAATGTATAGTTGAAATTTTAGTTTCCGCTTCGCTTAATGACATGTAATTAATTGAAGGAACTTTTTGTAATATTTGAGATTTATATTGGCAATTCATTTGAGGACTGTAGTGGAACGGCTGAGTCACCCGGCGAGAGCTGGGCAGGCGGCCCGCCGAACCCTTTGGTTCGCCTTAGGGGGAGGTGGGGCCGTCACAGTTGGTATCAGAGCTTAGCCAGAATTCTTGTAGTGTATCCTAGGCTTGAAGTTTAGGATGCCGGACAGTGGGTTTGGTCTGAAATATTAGTGATTCTTGCGAGATGTCTCGACTTGATTGGTATAAGATGGAATGTCGAGGACGACGTTCTTTTAAGGAGGGGAGTTTGTGACGCCCCGAAAGAATGAGTGTGAGAACCCAGAAATTTTCTAATTTTCAGGTCAATCCGAGCAGCGTATCTTGTGAAAAGATGGAAATACCCTTGCTGCCCTAGTTTTACCCGAATGTGAGAATTGCGTCTGTAATTGGTTATTTTGGTTGGGAATGCTTCCAAATTAGTTGTTGAGGTCTTCTGATGAAATGTAGCCCTGTTTCTTATCTTTCGGATGGCTTTCGAATTTCTGAATTTGGACTTCGGTAGGTTGATTTATGATGTTTGCACCAGAATGCGATTGGCGAACCTGTTTTTGCGGTTCTGGTGTAGTATCTTGCATTTTTGACCTGGTTACACTCGATAATGGACAGAGTTGCCTTCTTCTGCATTGTAGCCTGATCTCTTAGCTTCGAAACGGTGGGTCTTGGACCTTCATCCGATAATCGTAGTGCCTTTGGTGCCATTACCTCAAAATGATGTCATAAACTGTTTTTCTGGGTTTGAGCTTAACTTTCATTTCCGGACTTTTCCCTAGCTTGACTTGTATTTGTACTTCTGGGAGCTTGCTGAATGGCTATTGAATGAACTTGTTGTTGTGTGTGTACCTTTGGGTTTGAATGAGAAATATAATGAAGCCATGACGGCTGCAAAAGTAAGCAAATTTAGGGGAAGTGTTGTCCGAACTTTTAAAGGGCTTGATTGCTTTGCGTTTGTGATCTAAGGCTTGGATTTGAGTAAGGCGATGATATTTGATGGATGGTTTCTGAACCATGGAGGTGAGTGACCCTAAACTGTTTCCAAAGTTATTATTGAAATGTTTCTTGCATTATTTACTCGACGGCATCTCATGCGTGCTTGCATGTGAATTCATGATATGATTTTGGCTTCAATGAGTTCTGGGAAAGTCTTGTGCTGGACACCAACGTCTCCACCCTGTTTATGGTTCATGTTCATGTTATCTGGAGCTCAAAAAGGGGCTCCCTCTCACTGTTAATGTGAAATGATCTATTTGAGCGTTGGGTGTTCAAGTGCAATGATTTCACTGGCTCACGAGAGCAATAAACGTACATTTGATCTTGGAATCATGACATCATTGAAATGCATTATTGTGAAATATATTTGATGACTGCTTTTACTGGTTACTCGCTGAGCTTCTAGCTCACCCAAAACGATTTTATTCCCCTCCACAGGGCTCAAGGCGAAGGAAGGGCGAGTAGTACTTATTCATGTGGCTGGATGGCATATATCTTGTACAGTTTGGATTTGGAATCATTTGATGTATAGTTGAAAATTTAGTTTCCGCTTCGCTTATGACATGTAATTATTGAAGAACATGTTGTAATATTTGAGATTTATATTGTAATTCATTTGAGGACTGTAGTGAACGACTGAGTCCCGGCGAGAGCCGGGCAGGCGGCCCGCCGAACCCTTTGGTTCGCCTTAGGGGGAGGTGGGGCCGTCACAGTTAGTATCAGAGCTTAGGTTTCAGATTCTTGTAGTGTATCCTAGGCTTGAAGTTTAGGATGCCGGACAGTGGGTTTGGTCTGAAATATTAGTGATTCTTGCGGGATGTCTCGACTTGATTGGTATAAGATGGAATGTCGAGGACGACGTTCTTTTAAGGAGGGGAGTTTGTGACGCCCCGAAAGAATGAGTGTGAGAACCCAGAAATTTTCTAATTTTCAGGTCAATCCGAGCAGCGTATCTTGTGAAAAGATGGAAATACCCTTGCTGCCCTAGTTTTACCCGAATGTGAGAATTGCGTCTGTAATTGGTTATTTTGTTGGGAATGCTTCCGAATTAGTTGTTGAGGTCTTCTGATGAAATGTAGCCCTGTTTCTTATCTTTCGGATGGCTTTCGAATTTCTGAATTTGGACTTCGGTAGGTTGATTTATGATGTTTGCACCAGAATGCGATTGGCGAACCTGTTTTTGCGGTTCTGGTGTAGTATCTTGCATTTTTGACCTGGTTACACTCGATAATGGACAGAGTTGCCTTCTTCTGCATTGTAGCCTGATCTCTTAGCTTCGAAACGGTGGGTCTTGGACCTTCATCCGATAATCGTAGTGCCTTTGGTGCCATTACCGCAAAATGATGTCATAAACTGTTTTT
>NW_020863838.1:0-25265 GCF_003713205.1 Coffea eugenioides
CCGTTTAAAAAAATAAAGATATATATATGTATATAATTATATATATAATATTTAATTTAATTAGTTATAAATTTATAATAATGATATTATTAGTTATATGTATCATTTAATGTATATTAGTATATGTAATATAATTGATATTATCAATTATGCTACTAATTATATATGTCTACTAATAAAAATTATTAATTATTTATACTAAATTTATTAATACATTTATATTAAATTCCTAACTACACTTAACACATAACACTTTTTTCTCACAAAAAATACAATAATAATTTAGTGATTGTATATTTGTATCAAAAGTGAAAACTTGATTATTTTAGTCATATTGGATTGTATTCAAATAACTTTTGTTTAATTATTTTTATAAGTTTCAATTGTGAAGTTATAATGAATAATAACTTGGCGATGTATTGATATTTTAGTACTTGATTATTTGCTAAAATTTAATTATAATAAAATTATATAACAAAAAATTTTTAACCCCACGGAGGCAGGGCGAGGAAAGCTGGGGGCAGGGGGAATTAATGGGCAACGGGGCCCCTCCCCCGCCCCATTGCCACCCTTCCTTGCAACCTGAGCCTGCACCGTTTTAAAGCCTCAGCCCATACTTTTATTTTTTATTTGTTCTTGCAACCTGAGCCTGCACCGTTTTAAAGCCTCAGCCCATACTTTTATTTTTTATTTGTTCTTTTTGGCCCCAAACGTCAGCCTGCATCTGGTCCTTCATATTTTGGTTTTTAAAATAAGGTTTTGAATTCAATATTTTCTACTTATAATCTTTTTTATCTTCATCACGTAATCTAAGATTTGTGATTAGCTAATGTAGAATGAATTAAAGAAGGGTCTCTGATAACGAAAGTCAACCAAATTAAGTCTGGGAAAATTATTGATTCTTAATCTTTTGTCCGTCACTGTCATTTATTAGAAACGACCAAACTTGTCTTTTCATCCGAGATGCGTATGAAAGTCCGACCAGGGTAGCTCACCTGGTGGTGTAGTCTCTAGTTAGAGCATCCACCAGGGTTCAACTCCCTGTAACCAAAATGGGAAAAGACCCAACAACCCGAATAAGGGTTGGGGCTGAAGTTGGACCAGGCCCTTTTTTTTGACAAAAAAAAAAAAAAAATCCGAGATGCGTATGAAAGCCCAATAATGTCCCCAAATTTACTGAACCATCAGCTCTCCGCCCTTGCATTGACCTCTAAGTTCTAACGCTGCTTCCAGGAAATAATCAAACAGGACTAACAACCAACAAAACGATTTTCCACTTGGTTATGTATCATGATAACTGAGATGCTCGACTTTTGGAGACATTTCTTGGGTAACAATTCTGTTCGATGTGGACACCACCATTTTCAACATTCTTGCAGCACCACCTCTGCGGCATGGCAAAGTTTGCCGTTAATATTACTACGTGAAGGAATGTTTATAAAATTCAACGTTTAAAAAAAGAGAGAGTGAGTGAAAGAAAATTCAGGAATGAATCTCTATAAAATAAGTATTATAGAATAAATCAAATTGATTTACTATGATCTAAAGTTCGATCACATCTATGCAACAGGATATCATCAATAATGACATATCAAATACGCACATAATTGCTTTACCCACCCAACCAAAAAAAAAAGAAGAAGAGAGGATTGCATGGCCATGGAATTTATTGAACGATACAGAACAAAAAAAAAAAAAAGAAATTTATTGAACGTCATCCCCGTCTCTAGACACAGGTGAGAACACATCTGACCGCTCAATTGAATAATGCCACAGTCAGTCCACCCATGAAATTGTAATGCATGCTTCGTCGGAGTTGGAAGATTACAAAAATCAAACACTCCCAACTGGGCAAAAGCCAAAAGGCCAAAAGATTCTATACAGGTTAAATTCTTTTTTCTGGAAGCCATCAGTTTTTTTTTTTTTTGGAGGATTTCAACTGGAAAACATAAAAGATTTGCGAGCTTCGTCATGCATGGACAAGTGAACCAGGCACTTTTATGTAGTATATAAACTAATTAGCTGTTGGAGAAGTTCCACCTAGTTGCCAATGTAATCGACCACGTTGCATAGAATACACTCTATAACAGGAGTTTATATATGAGCTTTACTAATTAACTAGGATTGCGACTACTCTAGATGACCGCCTGCGTTTAAAAATTGTGCTGAATATATAATAAAATCTAAGGTTTAAGAAGACAAGGAGTGGATAAACCTTATATTTGGATTAATTTCACTTTGCACTTTGGACGTTTCCAACAATTATCTATTTGCACTGTGAACTTTGGTTCTTGACATTTTGTACTTTAGATGGTGCCATGGCCGGCTAGGGCCAGTTTGCCGTGGAAGTGAAGAGGCCTTTTTTTTCCTTATCATTCTTTTCAATCATTTTACTACCTTTGTTGCTTGTGCTACAGAAAATGAGCAAGACTTTCTTTGACACAGGAGACAAGCAGCCAGTGGGAACCAGATTTTATCGACGTCCATGTCATTCCTACCGTTAAGGATGTCAATCAATCTCCGTAGACCAGGCACTGAAGTCTGAACTCCGGATATTGTAAGATGAACCAGGAATTGGAACGGTTACCAGAAATATTTTTATATTTCTAACCACCTTTTTTATCAAAGATGAAGTTATCAACGATGTAAGATGGTGAGGTTATACCGTAATTATGAGCAATGACTTTTAAGTAATTTCGTCATGGGGTAATTGGGTGCTTAATTTGCCAGTAACTACACTTGAGTTGTTCAGTCAGGATCCATTGGCTGATATTGCCGAGCTAAGCATAGCCTAAGCTCAATGCTGCCCTTTCTTGCTAATAGTGCTATTAGGCTCCCTTGGATTGAATTCAAGCAAATATTAGCAAATATTGGATGAATCGAAAATTTTTAAAGAACTTCGATTCCGTTGCTATTTTTATTAGTAAAATGCCTATGTTTTCAGACTCGGCTCGGGAATCGACTCGGCCGAACTCAGGGGTCAGGGGTCAATGGGTTCGACCGGGGTCAATAGGGGGTCAAACCAGATGACGTCATATATACGTCATATATATATATATATATATATATATTCCTGCAAATCAAATTTACAAAATATAATCAAAGAACCCAATCATCTAAATTTATATCCAATACACCAAATTCATCCAAACTCACAAAATTTATAAAATAGAAATTCCATACATGTTTAATCCCTGACAAATAGCAATCCAAATAAGGTAACAAGCTCATGTTAATCCCTGACAAATAGCAATCCAAATAAGGTAACAAGCTCATGTTCAAATGCTTTGATAAATATCATCTAAATAAAACAACACGTTCAATTTCTAAATCAAAGAACTATCTAAGCCATTCTTCATCTTCATCTTCATCATCCTTTTCTCCAATTTCATAACTTTCGAAATCGATGTCATCAAGATCATCCTCATCATCAAGCTACACATTAAAAACTACAGAAGACTGAAGAGACATTGAGGTAGGAAATTACACTAAAGACTGCTGCTTTATTGGACCATAGGACATTAAAAACTGCATTAAATGGTTGTAGCATATTATTCTACCATTTATGTCCATGGTACTAGTACGGCTAATAATTGTATCCATCGGCCTTTGAGTAGGAAGCACATAAGTTGGTCAACAAAACTACAGAAGAGACTCATTCATGTAACAGACATTTTTAACTTTTGATCCAGTGTATTCTCAAAACGAAAAGATAACTATTCGCTTGAACTGTGTGATCATTATCAACTTGAAAATTCTTGATCCAGTGTATCCAACCAGTTTGCACTGGTACTGATGCTATAACAGAGAAAACGTGAAGGGACATATAAGCATGGTTGTGCGAATTATTACCAGTAAATGGTTAACCCAGATGGAACAGACAAAGAAAAGTAAACCAATCATCAATGGAAGAAACTTGAAAACAAGAAGAGACAATCAGATTCAAATTTCCAGATTCTCTAATAAGGACGTGATATTCTCACCCATAATATCCAAATCCCAAATGCCCAGCATATCCAAATCCCAAATGCCCAGCATAATAATTCAAAAAATACTGAAATTTTAGTCACAGATCAACTTCAACATAATGAATTAGCTATCTTTCACGACTGCTTTAGATTATAAAAATTACCAGATTTAGCTTCGGTTCACCAGCGTGTTAATTACTTGATTGAACCTTGAAATCTGAAGAAAACTGGTGGTGTTGCGGCGGTGGAGGCTAGAGATTGAAGGACAGGTGACTAACGGCAACCTTGATTAAGCGACGATCGGTGAATCTCAAATGTCAGCGGTGGAGGCTTTTAGATTTTAGGGTTATTGGAGCTGAAGAAGAAAGGAAGAAAACAACGGAAAGAGAAGCAGAGGGTGCTGACCAAGTTTTGTTAATTTCGTCTCTTTTTTAGTTGGTCAGTCAAACTTCTGACTGAATTTTAGTTGGTCAGTCAAACTTTTGACTGAAAAAAAAAAGGCAGAAAAAGGGCAAAAAAAAAAAAAACGGGGTTGATCAAATTATCCGATTCACCGAATTTTTAACACTCGAGTTTTTTAACTAGTTCGGACCGGATGCCTGACCGATTTTCGATTCTATCGATTCGACTGCCCGATCCGATCCGAGTCTGAAAACACAAAAAATGCAGGATCAAATTAGAAAAAGGTGGTTAGTGCTAAATTATAACATCTCACAATTTGTGTTGAGCGGGTAGCTTTTTCTTCCTCTTCTTCTTCTTCCTTCTTTTTTTTCCCCCTTTTTGTGCTTTTTTAGTACTTGAAACGTAAAAGTCAATCCAGAGTTTCCGAAAACCAACTTCAGGATTGGAAAGAACCAAAATTCCAGTCTTACCTCGAGACGGCAATGTCTGGCATAAGCGTTAGGTGGAAGAATTTCACAAAACTCACCCAAAAAAAAAAATATATAGGAGAGAGAAGGAGTCCTTATGTATAAGACTAGATAAGCCCCCAAAAAAAAAGGAATAAATTTAACTTTAAGAAAAGTAAAAAGGATCAAATCTAATGGAATAACGATTATCTAAATCTTGACTATATGCAACAGCGTTATCATGAAATAATGACACGTCAATTATGCATGGAATTGCTCTTAAAAGGGAGGGAAAAAAAAAAAGCATAGAATTTACTAAATCTCACCTTACCTAATTAATCCGGGGCACCCAATATTTACAAACTAGAACACACCAGACCCATCAATTTAATAATCCCCCGTCAGTCCACCCATGAAATTGTAATGTTGCTTCCAAATCCAAACGTGACGTCTTTGGAGTAGTAGGATTAATCAACTAAAAATCTAACACTTCCAATTAGCCAAAGAACCGCGAGATTTTATACAAATTATATTAATTCTTTGTCCTTCACAAGCTTGGAGTTTCAAGAAAATACGAGAGTATGAAATATCTGACGAGTGATTGACCTTAGGGATAATTTCAGAAACCTCTCTTAAGAAGAGAGGTTTTTGACAATTTCACTTACCTCCCTTCAGGTTTGAATAATTACACTAACCTCCCTTCATGTAGTAAAATGACTATAATATCCTTCACTTATAAATAATTCCTACAAACAAAAAAACTCTACAATTACAACTAGTCTTTTATTCTAAAACAACTGCTACCACACAAACTAAACTATTGTTCTATCTCTCTAACTCTTTCTCTTATCTTTTTTCTCTTACATCTCTTTTTTCGCAAATAGACACACACTCTCTCTTCTGTTTTCTTTTTTTATAAGTATAATTGAATTGAAATTACAAAATGACAAGTTGCTGGATCATATTTGTTATCAAACTAACTAAAGGTGAAAAAGACGGTAGTGATACAGAATATATACAGGAAAATAAAAATGATAGCTACAAAGGGAATGCGGATTAAAGAAGGTTACGATATTATACCAATTATGTAAAAAAGAATTTTGAGATATAAAAACTATAATTAGATTTGCCTAGAGACATGGGATGTGGTCTCTAGTGTTGCTTTTGTTTGCTCCGTGTTGGTATTCTTAGTAGGTTACATTATTTTAGTAACAACAAAGTTAAATAGTGACATTGATCAATTCAAACATTGAATTTAGGGGAAAAAATGAGACTAAATATTAGGTTGAATGCAGACTTTAATGGTCGTAGTTGATTTGCATGGAAAACTTTGAGGCGGCAATAGTAGGCTGCCAAAATTGCAAGAATATGGGAATTAAGGTGAAGTGATTTATTGAGTTCGTTAGGATGGTGATTATGCCGATTACAATAGTTGCAATATCAAAAAAATTTATTAATTTGTTTTCCCCCCTTCTAAGTAACAAAGGGACATTTTAGGATTTTTGAGGAGAAAGTTAACATATTGGGTCTATATTGTTACTGAAATGCTAATCATAGGGGAGGTAGATGTAATTTTTTAAACTAGAAGGGAGCTTCTTGGAATAGTCAGAAACCTCAGGGGAGGTTCCTGAAATTATCCCTTTATCTTATTGGCTGTTTAAACCCTTTGGCCTTGCTCCCTGTTGTTTGCTTCCTCGTTATTTCGCTTGTACTTCTTCCTGTCGGTCCTTTTTCTCTCGTCGTCTATTGACTTTGAACTCTTCGAGTGTGTGTATATGCATAGTTTCCTATGCAGAAGATAAAATAGATCGAGTTGTTAGAAACTGAGAATCGGGGAACAGGGTCGATCCAGAAGATTTGTAGTTTTCTCTTGGGCAAATGGCAATAGAAGGTCATGCTCCTTTTTCTACGGAAGGTTTGGGGCCCTGTGAACTATCATGTTCCCGTTCAACTTACCATTCACCTGACCTTCTGAAGCAACTGTGGGTTTTCTGGAGCAGATGCGGCGATGACGAAGGACGCTGCGGAAAGTCTCATCATCTCTCAGCCAGTAAGTATGGAGTTCTTTCAATAATCTCTCATATATAATATGTATGTATGTATGTATGTGGATATTTTTGTTGGACTATTTATCACAATTAAATTTGTAATAGCTATAAAGTCTGACTCTGATAAAACTCCTGGGGAATAAATTGGAACAATTTAGAACAGAAAATATTCTAGTAACTAATTAGTTTTTTATGACAAATTAAACGATTATATGGGTGTTAGAAAGATACAAAGACTTGGGCCATCCAATTGGAAGGTACATCTATTAATGTTTGGGAAAATTATACATGGATACATCATCAGATCTGTAGATTTAGGTTGCAAGTCTGTGAATTTGGAATTTTTCTAAACTGCAATTTGCTCAAAGTTTATGATGGATCACGAGTACATGTATAACTTTCTTTCTTTGACCCTTTTTTGCGTCTCGGTAAAAGCAGGGGTCAATCAGTAGAGTACTCTGCAATTAATAAATACAGAAAGGCCCAACTCGACCATTCATAGCCAAAGTAGAGTATATACTAGTAAGCATCCTTTAATATTTTTTACTGATTTTCCTATTGCAGCTGCTGACGGTGCCATGATTAAGAACCAGATCAAACGTTTTCTAGAACTTCTTTTAGACCCACTTTTGCCGGAGTGGTGGCGGTGTCTAGTTCAGTTTTGGGGTTTAGTGAAGATTGGCGACAAAACATATTTGACAACTTGTGACCAGCCTTTTGCTCTCCAATACTCCAGTCATCTAGAGGTCAAGAAACTATGTGAATATAGGAAGCACTGTTTGGAGTACTTAATACCCGTGGATGATGATGATGATGATGATGATGATGTACAGCTAATTGGTCCCCCTGGTCGGGTGTTCTGCAGTGGGTTGCCTGAATATGCACTTGATGTGCGTGATTACACTAGTAGAGAGTATCTTCAACGTGATTATGCGGTCGACTGTGTTGAGCAATACTGGGCGTTGCCAATCTATCATGCTCCTGGGCACGTCCCCATTGGTGTACTGGAAATTGTATCACCACATAATTCTTACATTCCTCAACATTGGGTTCTGGAGAAGCTTCAGGTTCGACTTTTCTCTTTTTAAGTTGCTTAAGTACTTCTTTCCTATTGCTGACAAGGACCTGGTGGTGGTGTTTATGATTTATGAGTTATAATTATTACTATAATTTTATCAATAAATTAGATAATATATGAAGTGGGTGCAGACTCCCTTGTATAAAAAGAGGACCTTAGAGGACGAAGCCCAGGCTGTAACTAATTCATTTGTGATGACTAATTTAAAGATAACTAATTAATTTATTATTTGAACTAGGTAATGGATGTAGGGGGTAATTTATAACATAACCAACCATTGTCTTGTGTGCTATATAGTGCAAGATTTGTGGTAGCATAACATTAATGATTTATGTTATTAGTGAACTCAAGACCAAACAAAATTTGGCACTTAATAAGAATTCTGGGATAAATCTAACTTGAATAGGAGATGCTTGGCATGAATTTTGTAGATATCTCCATGTCCTTTACAAATTTTGGGATAAATTGTGGTTTCCAGTTGTTAGGCGGTAGTAGAAGAGGTGTTTTTATAAATTAATCCAATTTTTTAACTGCTTATAACTGCAAAAACTATGGTGACTGTCACCCTAATATTAATCTTCTCTTTATAAGTTATTTTTTAAGCGAAACAAGTTGTTGCTAAAAAATCTATGGCGTTTGAAGGAGGTTTTGGCTTTTTGGAACTTCTATACCAAAATTAGTTGAGCAACCATACAAAGAGCTTGTCTTATTGGTTTTTTTTTTTTTTTTTTTAAAAAAGCCAAAGCAAACACTTTGAAACATGAAAATAACACTTTAATTTATTTATGACCCATGGATAATGTGTTTGCCAGAATCTACCACGGGATCTGAATCTGACAACTACTTGTGTAAGCCTCCTTGCAGAAGTAAATTCATGTGAGTGACTCGAGTATTTTTTTTCTGCTTTTATACTGCATAATCTTGGCTGATCTTTTAGGCTATGCATTCCATGCTAATACTTTTAAGCCAAACATCTACAGGTCAAGATGGTGAAATTGCCCAAATTGGCAAAGCATTGTTAGGGGCGAGTGCAACACATCAACTGGATGATACTGAAACTTGGACTAGTTCTGGAGAAATACTAAGTTCTCATTATGGCGTAGATTTTATTCGGAAGGGACAAGGGGTAGTTGGGAGAGCATTCTCATCCAAAAGTGCATGCTTTTGTAGGGATGTAAGACAATTAAGCATAACAGAGTACCCGGTGGTACACACTGCACGATCCTGTGAGTACTCTGCCTGTTTTGCAGTTTGTTTGCAGAGCTCTTGCTCAAACAATTGCATTTACGTATTGGAGTTCTTCTTACCTACGGATGAAGAAGACTATGGGGATCCTAGGACATTGTTGCGCAGCCTAATGGAGTTATTGAAAGAACGCCTCGGAAGTTCTTTTAAGATTGCTTCAGGACAAGAATTGGGGCAGAAATTGACTGTTGAGGTTATTAAGGTCTCTCCAGGGAATGAATTTGATTCTTTTGAAATCTGCAATACTACTGGTATGGAATCTACACCTAGGCTTGGAGAAGTACAAGGAGGAGGAGGAGGAGAAGGAATGACGCAAGTTGATTTCTCATCTCAGCAAGTTGATGCTGCAAATGCTTATATAAATGGTGTTCATGGACAGCAGAGTGGGATTGTTGGATCTCCACCTAGATCAGAGCGTGCACAGGGCTTTGTCGACATATCATATCTAGAATTAAATCTTGCAGGAGTTGATGTTGCGCACAATTCTATGGATGGTGTTTATGAACAGCAAGCTGGAATTGATAGATCTTCAACTGGACAGGAGGTCGTGCAAAACATGGTCAGCATAGCACATGATGAACCAATTGTGGAAGATCCTGAAAGAGATGATGCTAGTATAGAAGAGAGTGGCGATGAAGTGACTAATTTAAAGATGAAAGAGCCTAGTTGTATTTTAAAATGCAACCTTGGAATTACTCGTGAGGTTCTTGAACAAAATTCTGCGAGGAAACTTGAAGATGCTGCAAAAAATATTAGAGGTAATTCTTAACTGTAGCACTTCTCTAGATCAGAATTGAATTCAAATGTTGGTTAATGCATCGTGATTTGATCTGGATCTGTTTCGAAAGATCTAGTTTACATGTTGTAAAGGCTTTTTCCTTAACTGAAGTTTTCCTTTTTGAAATCTGCAGTTAGTCGATCTACATTGAAGCGTATATGTAGGGATTTCGGTATTAACAGATGGCCACCTCGTAAAGCAAGAAAGGTTAGTCAAGCACTTGCTGTACAGAAAACTGTTCAACCTTCTACGGAAGATACTCATGAACAGCACCGGTCAGATGCAACGAGGGTAGAAGATGATAATGGCATGTGGGTGAAGGCAGAATATCAAGGGCGCATGATAAAGTTCAGACTTCCATTTTCTGCCCGTAAAATCGATTTGGAGGAAAACGTAGTACAGCGACTGAATGTAGCCCTGGGAAGTTTTATAATTGAGTATCAGGATGAAGACAGTGATCGGATATGGATAACATGTGATGAAGTTCTGAGGACGGCAATGAGCACATTAAGCTCATTGGATAGGACTACAATCAAAATGTATATTGTTGAGGACAGTCCAAGTAAGAGAGATCAATAGATTTTTAAGAATTATATACTATAAAGTTTAGCAGGAGAGCAAGGGAGCACTATTGACATCAATAGTGTACTTTTTTTGTATACACTAGTTTTTTAGGCCTCGCGCTACGCGCGAGGTTGCCCTAACTTGTGTTAATTTAATTTAATTTTATGGAGTAGGTTAAACGATGATAATTGGTAATATGATTGCATTCGATAATTAGAAAGTCATTTTGTACAGAAGGTAGATGTATCAGTGTATGGTATATAGATATATATATTTAATGTAGAATGAAGATCAACTGATTCTTTAAAGACGTTGGATGAAAAAAATGTCAAATGTGTAAATAAAAGAAACCATAGTGTTTCGGTACTGTGTTATCACATAAGAATAAAGGTCGTTTATAATAACGAGCTCTTCTTTCACTTACACTATAAAAGAAAAGAGGGGGGATGGAGTGATAGACTCAGATTGATTTCAACCGTTATATGTAGTTGTTTTTAAACTGATTTTTTTTTCCCCTGGTTGAAATATTTATTTTAAGTTAAACGTTCCTTTGTTGGAACACAAGGGAAATCGTAGTGAAGAACAAATTTAGTTTATCATGAAAATTCTTGCTTCTCAAGGTAAAACAAAGCAAGAAAGCTAAAGTGGGAAAACAAAAATGTTGGGCTTGAATATAAAGTATGGAGTAGAGGTGTTGAAATGGGTGACTTGGGTGAGTTTGGGTTGGATAAAATGGGTAATGGGTATAAGTGAATTAACTCATTTATACCCGTTTAATTAGATAGGTATAAATGAGTAAGTCAAAAAATGAATTGGGTAACTCAATTACCCATTTACAACTTATTTATTTTAACTTTTGGTAAACTCATTTAAATTTATTTTTGCAAAACAAGTTATCAATTTATACCACTCTTTGTACCCATTATTAGTTTTCAATATTTATTTATAATGTTCAATAAATTTAATTATCAATTTTTTTTTCATTTATACTCTATGTTACAAAATTATCTATTATTTAATAATTGAATAATAAGAATATAAAAATTTGAACTAAGTACTATAAAAATTAATATAAAAATTTCATTCAAAAATTTTGAACTTATACCATCTATTCATGGACCGATATAGGTAAATTTAATTAGGAGGGTTGATTTGTCACCTTTAGTATCGAGCCATTATAACAATTGGTTTGAGTTTTATTAATATTGTCAACAAAATGGCTACGAAAAATGAGTACGAATTTGGGTTGGATAAAATGGATAATGGGTATAAGTAAATTGACTCATTTGTACCCATTTAATTAGATAGGTATAAATGGGTAAGTCAAAAAATGAATTGGGTAACTCAATTACCCATTTACAACTTATTTATTTTAACTTTTGGTAAACTCATTTAAATTTATTTTTGCAAAACAAGTTATCAATTTATACCACTATTTGTACCCATTATTAGTTTTAAATATTTATTTATAATGTTCAATAAATTTAATTACCAATTTTTTTTCATTTATACTCTATGTTACAAAATTATCTATTATTTAATAATTGAATAATAAGAATATAAAAATTTGAACTAAATACTATAAAAATTAATATAAAAATTTAATTCAACAATTTTGAACTTATACCATCTATTCATGGACCGGTATAGGTAAATTTAATTAGGTGGGTTGATTTGTCACCTTTAGTATCGAGCCATTATAACAATTGGTTTGAGTTTTATTAATATTGTCAACAAAATGGCTACGAAAAATGAGTACGAATTTGGGTTGGATAAAATGGATAATGGGTATAAGTAAATTAACTCATTTATACCCATTTAATTAGATAGGTATAAATGGGTAAGTCAAAAAATGAATTGTGTAACTCAATTACCCATTTACAACTTATTTATTTTAACTTTTGGTAAACTCATTTAAATTTATTTTTGCAACACAAGTTATCAATTTATACCACTCTTTGTACCCATTATTAGTTTTAAATATTTATTTATAATATTCAATAAATTTAATTATCAATTTTTTTTCATTTATACTCTATGTTACAAAATTATCTATTATTTAATAATTGAATAATAAGAATATAAAAATCTGAACTAAGTACTATAAAAATTAATATAAAAATTTAATTCAAAAATTTTGAACTTATACCATCTATTCATGGATGGGTATAGGTAAATTTAATTAGGTGGGTTGATTTGTCACCTCTAGTATCGAGCCATTATAACAATGGGTTTGAGTTTTATTAATATTGTCAACAAA
The DNA here is from genome assembly GCF_003713205.1 of Coffea eugenioides. Taxonomy (NCBI): domain Eukaryota; kingdom Viridiplantae; phylum Streptophyta; class Magnoliopsida; order Gentianales; family Rubiaceae; genus Coffea; species Coffea eugenioides. The sequence goes on from NW_020863838.1 coordinate 12,790, forward strand.
ATGGCTACGAAAAATGAGTACGAATTTCGTCCAACATGGTAAGTTGTTTCTTCTACAATCTATACTGAAAATGTTTAAAAGGTAAGATGAGGGTTTGAAAATCAAAGTCAAAGGTAGATGCCACGAGTGCAGGACCATCTCTCGCTCTCTCTATCTCTGTTGGGCTCAATGTATCCAAAGTGGCAAAATTTTCGTTGAAATGGAATTTCTCATTTCACATGTTAGGCGTAGCTGGTGTATTCGGCGGCTCCCTATTCAGTGCCCATAACAAAGCCACGCGGATAGCAGGAAATTTCCTAAATCAATTCCCTTTTGCCTAGGTCTGGGATTGAGCCCACCTTTGAAAAAGTCCTGGACTGCAAGCCATGCAGACAGCAGCAAAGCCACGCGGACAGACAACATCGAAGTTCCAAAGCCATGCAGACAGCTAGGCGCATGGCAGTCTCTTCTTCAACATAAGTAGAATAAGAGCCGAAGAGCTCTTCTGACGTGGATGTTTTCGTCGTCCTCTCACGTGCGCTGTGCGTGATTCCGGACGACGTCGGTTTGTGAGTTCGCCTCTTTTGCTGGTGGTTTAGTTTTGTTGTCTTCTTCCATGACGTTCGCCACTGTTGTATATCAGAAAGGCTGTCTGCACTTGGTCACTCCCGCCTTCGTCCTTTCTGCCCTTGGTCGCTCCCATTTCACTAATCCAGCTAGCCTTCGTCCTTTCTGCCCTTGGTCGCTCCCATTTCATTAATCCAGCTAGCCTTCGTCCTCATCTGATAACTGTACTCTTTAGCCTTTTTTTGCTTTTACTCTTCAGTATTTTTTTCAGCTTTTCAGCCGGAGCATTAATGGGTTCGAGCTTATTCTCCCAGCATTATTCTCTTCGGCCTTTTATTACTCTCCTAGCATTATTCGCCTTGCTGCTTTCTCTCCCATGTTTCTTCCTTTTCTTCCTTTTCCTCTGTTCAGCATTAGGTCTGTTGGTGGTTGGGTCTGCTTACCTATTTCCCCGGCCTTTTCCAAGCTAATGTTTAGTCTTATTTTTTTCTAATTACTTGAGTGCTGTTGCAGGGTAAAGGACATTATTATTTTGCTTCTGAGAGATTAGTCCCCTGGTGTTGAAAGGTGCTCTGTTTTTCTACATATTTTACGTAGCTCGTTTCTTCATTTCCTGTGTGTTTTTACGGTTTTTTTTGTGTTGCTCAGGTATATTTTACCTTGTTCTTGGCTTCTACGTAGTTCCTTTTTTCCCCTTTTATGCTTGCTGTACCTTTGTTCACTGCTTGGGTTTTTTTTCCCCTTGTTCTTCGCTCTTACATATTTTCCTTTTTTCTTTTTTATCTTTTCTTTGTTCTTTTAATTCGTCTCCCTCTTGTTTGGATTCCTATTTTGGTTAGTGTAACTTTTCTATTTGCTTTTAGAGTTTTTGGTTGAGTGATGGCGTGCATTATTATTTTGTATAGGTTAGCTCCGGGAAAAAACTGGACTAACAACATACTTGCTGCAGATAATGTAGAACTGGTGTATCACAAGGAAAAAAATGGAAAAATCCATCCCCTGTTAAACTCCCTACTGTTTGAAGTTGGAGAATGTTTAATATGGCTGAAAATGTCTATTTGTCTTAAGCCTTGGAGCCAAACAACAAAAAAAACCCATCTGCTGTTAAACTCCCTGCTGTTTGAAGTTGCAGAATGCTTAGTATGACTGAATATGCCTGTTTGTCTTAAGACTCATTCCAAAATTTTGCTGATTATGGTAAACGAATCATCATTTAGGATAGACAAACCCAACCTGGGGAAAAAATGGATTAACAAAAGACTTGCTGCAGATAATGTAGAACTGGTCTATCACAGGGGAAAAAATAGAAAAACCCATCCCCTGTTAAACTGCCTGCTGTTTGAAGTTGGAGAATGTTTAATATGGCTGGATATGCCTGTTTGTCTTAAGACTTGGAACCAAACAACAAAAAAAAACTATTTTCTGTTAAACTCCCTACTGTTTGAAGTTGTATAATGCTTAGTATGGCTGAATATACCTGTTTGTCTTAAGACTCATCCCCAAATTTTGCTGATTATGGTAAACAAATCATCATTTAAGATAGACAAACCCAATCTGGTATGGTTCGTTTAACTGCAGGTTGTAGCTTGTCATTGTACTTTGATTGCCTTTTCTCCTGTTTACCTTTTAGTTCTATTTTTATTGCCCCATGCTTTGCTTGAATGCCTACATTTATGCTGCTATTTTATTTTCTTCAGAATATGTGGTCTAAGCATGCTGATAGGATGTTACGTGTGCCTGAGGTTAATTCTTGCATGGTTTGTTGGACATCTCAAGTCCAACTTGTCGAGGCATCGCACGTTAAGACAACTTGTGGCAGTGGACTAGCAAAGAAGTTTCGCATCTTTGTTTTTTCTGATTTTCAGGTACTGTTTATGTTGTTTCTTGTTTATTTTCCTTTTGTTCTTTTGCTGATTTTGGATTTGTCTATTTTAGGGCGTTAAGGTGACTGCACTTGCGATTGATGAGAACATTGGTCGTGTTACCAATCTTCTTGTGCCGTTTAGGGAGTATCGCATTTCAAGGGCTCGTGTTCATGAGATTCCTGACTGTTCTTTGGATGTTGGTTGTTATCGCTTTTATTGGGTTTTGACTGCTGAGACTGTGATTAAGGAGGTGATCGTAGTTGACCCTCCAAAGCTCCCATCTTATTTTCGTTTGCGCTCTATCGCTTCATGTGATACTGTTGCTAACACAGAAAATTTCATAGGTAGCTTTATTTTCTGTTGGATTATTTTTTACTCGTTTTCTTGAATTTCTTGTGCCTATACATTTGCTTTTCTCTGAGTTTATCTTGTTTGAGGATTCGCAGATGTCATGGGAATTGTTTTGTGTGCTTTCCCTGCTAGAGAAGTGCATTTTGAAGGAGGGCCATCTGTTGCGCGCGACTATGTTATTGTTAACTATGAGTTCGTATTGCTTTTTCTCCCCCCCTATGTATTGATTGTATCATTTGTATTCAGGCTAATAATGAGTATTCTTTGTTTTTCCTTCTGTGTTAAGGCTTAGGCCTATAATCTTGACCCTCTGGAATGAGTTCGAATCCATAGAAGGTTCTGAAATAATGGCTAATATTGCACAAAATCCAGTTTTGATTTGTATCCGCCTTAGGGTGCTTACGGATAACTGTAAGGTTCTTTATGTTATAGATAGCTTTTCTTCTTTTATCTGTGCTGTTTTTTTTTTTTTAGTTTGGTTTTGGCTGAGCTTTGTTCTCTTGATCTCTCAATTTTCAGATCTATCATTATCAACTCAGTCTTCATCTGTGATATTGGTTTCGCCGATTGTGCAAGAATCTAGGAACTTGCGGGCATGGTCTATTGCTTTTGGCTTCTTTGATCGTTTCCTTATTTGTTGTTCTCTATTTATCTTTTTTTTTATTACTACTTTGCTTTAACAAACTGCTATAATCTGATTAGGTTTCAGACTAATAGTTCCGAGCTCACACAAATGGTTCACGAAAGGAGTTATGCTAATCCATATGTATTGCTTCCACCAGTTGCTTCTAATCGTATAAGTCAGATCTCATACATTGGTCAGGCAACCAACTTTGTAAGTTCGGTATTATGTTTTTCGGACGACAATATAGTCTTTCTCTGTAAATTTTTTCATGTCTACCTTCAGTATACCATAACTTTTCCCCTTGCTGTATATATTACTCACCATAGGACATAGGTACTGCGTGGATAAAAGGCACAATTTTCTTGAATATAGGATGGGTAGGCTATGGTATCTAGCCTGTCTGCATTGTTATCTTCCTAATGATTTTTCTTCAAGTGGGTATTATGTGCCGCTATTGCAGCCGAGACATTTATACTTTTCCTAGGTATAGTGCCCTTGTGGTAGCCTCTGTTATGTTTTTTAAAATTCAGCTTGTTCGTGCGATTTTTATTTTGTGTTGCTGTTTTTTGAGGCCTCTTTGGTTAGTTGAGTTGCTTTTGTGTTTGTAATGTAAGGGCTTGTGTGACTCTTACTATCAAAGATGACACCGGTTCAGTCAATGCAATTGCCATGGGGGACGAGGCCGAGAAGCTCATAGGTATCAATTCTCACCGTTTGTATCAAGCTGACCAAGAGGTACTGTTATTTTCCTTGCTGTACATATAGTTTTAGCCTCTACTGTTGTTAATTTGTTTTTCCCCCTATGGTAATGAGACATTGCTTCCAATTTGTCAACAGAATGTTCATCTTATTGATCGTGCGGCAAATGCACTTAAGGGAAGAGTAATGCTGTTCTATGTTAAGCATTCGAGCTACGCTGTGAGGGCTACAAAGGGTGCTCGCTATACAATAGTCACTTCCTATGATATCGATGAAGTTGAAGCGACCACTGCCTGATTCCCTTTAGATCTTACTGTATACTTCCCTAGATTGCTTTTGGATGTATGGCTCATATTCTATAATGTATCAAACTCTCTTTGGCTATTACCGTTAGGCTGACTTATGGTAGATTTGTAGTGGAGTTGGTTGTTTGTTTTGTAACTGCTCAGGAATTCTGCACTTTTAGACCTTAATCAATGCTGAGTTTCTCATGGCTTAGATGTTATTTGGGCCATGTTTTGTTCTATCTCTGTTTTTTTTTCTATTATACAATTTGGCTATTTTATAGTTGAAAAGGTTGGTGTAATCAAGAAGAATGCAGTATGTTTTTGGGTATCTTTGTATCCTTTGTGAATTTCGATCCCTATGCAGTTTGTTTGTTTCCAAAAAAAAATAATGATGATGACTGAGATTCTCAGCAGTAGCCTAATCAATCTAGAAAGTGCAGACTGTTAAGTTATGACAGATTAGCTGGTTAACTGAGTTCAGGAAGCTAGATTGATTGGCCTATGTTTCCTTATAAATAATCAACTCCTCTGTGGTTGAAAAGATTGGTGAAACCAGAAAAAATGCAGTATATTTTTGGGAATCTTTGTATCGTTTGTGGATTTCTATCTCTATGCAATTTGTTTGTTTCCAGAAAAAAGCAGATATAATAACTAAGATTCTCAGTAATAGCCTAATCAATATTTTCCTGCTAAGCCAATTAGAAAATGTAGACTCTTGAGCTATGACAGATTAGCTGGTTAACTGAGTTTAAGGAGCTAAATTGATTGGCCTATGTTTGCTGATAAAGAATCAAGGAGAAAAGGTTCAAATGCAATTCTTTTTCGTTGAATGGTTGGTTAAAGAAGCTTTGTACAAATAAACTGATCACCTTGAACTCGTGAGAAATTTTTAGAGAAAAACAAAAAAATCAAAATACCTTTATCTATTTAGAAGTTTGTTTGGCCTACAAGAAACGTCCTGCAAGAAATGACAAACTATGTGTCAAACAAAACAAAAAAAAAGGACAATTTGAATGGACCTGTTTTTAATGTCCATCTTATACAGGTCCTGTATCCTGAATTTCTTGCAGTTAGACAGCTTTTCCCTGTAAAGCAATCTGAATCTCTTGCAGTTATGCAGGTACTGTAAACTGATTTCTGCATCTATGTCCCCTTCTTTTGGTTGCTCAATCATTTAATACCCTGGAACATGGATTTCAGTCTGTACTTACCGGCTGATACTTTTGTTTTTTCCTCCCTTTTATGGTGTAGGCTGCTGTATGTGCTACGGGAGATATTGTTAGGTTGTCAAGAGCTCTTTTTATCTTTCTTCTACTTATCTAGGTGATCCATTGTAGTTAGGTGTGAAAACAAAAAGGCTAGAATCCTGCAGATTCTTCTCCTTTTTTTTTGTGCATCAGGAATATACTTATCCTGCCTAAAACACAGGTTTGTTTCTGTTCATTCTCTATAGAATATAGTTCAAAGTATTTCTGTTATTACCATCTATGCATTTAGACACATTTATCTGGACCTGTTGCATATATTTGCTTTGGTTGTTTTATACCGTGCTGCTCTATCAATGAACCCCTTATGGCTATGATTTCAACTTGTTCTGTTTGGAGCTTTTTACATGGTATATCTGAGATCATACTTCTTTTTTTTTTAGCCACTGAGTAGTTAAACAATCTATTTGTTAGCTATGAAAGCTGCCATGCTAAGTCTTTTCCTTGCTTTACTTGGTCATAATAGTGTTCCTAATGACTGTGTGTGTTTCTAGACAGGGAATTGCTTGGCAACTTATAATTTTTCTGTTCTCACATGCATTTTCTCCTGTTTGTTTTTCCTCTCAGATAGCTCTTGATAGTTCAAGTGAATTTGAGGTTCTGCTGAAGCTTGTTTTTTTCCATTCTCGTGTTCTTTTTTGATCCATTGAAGACAATCAGGTATTATTAAGTTGAAATATACTTTTTATGTTTTCCACCAGGTTCCTTAGTTCATTCTCTTTTTTCATGCTTTAGCCTCAACTGATGCTGTGCTGTTTTGAGTTTTACTTTGCTAGTTGACTTTTTCTTTTTCCTATTTAGGTAGGACCGCTTCTGTTTATGCATTTATATGTGTAGACACCAAAATTTTGGTGTAATTTCATTTTTAGTTTTTTATTTGTCATGTTCATTTTTAGTTTTTAGTTTCCAGTTTTATTTTTATTTTTAAGTTTTATCATAGAATTTGTTAAAAAAAAAAAAGAAAGAAAAGCATTCAGTCGTTTGTAATTTAAATTCAATGCTTTCTTGAAAGAAAAAAAAGAAAAAGAGGAAAAGAAAGAAAAATCATAAAAAAAGAAAAAGGGAAATTTGTTCACAAAAATATGTTTATTTCTTTAAATTCAACCTTTTTGCACTTTAGTTATTTTTATTAAGTTATTTTGAAAAAGAAGAGAAAAAAGGAAAAATGAAGAAAATTTGAAGAATGGACATTTTTGTTGTTTTTAGTTGTTTAGTTTTTAAATTATTTTCGTTATTATTATTATTACCTGGTTTTTGTCAATTTGTTATTATTATTATTATTTATATTTTATCATTTCTGTATTTATTAAGTTGAAAGTTAAAAAAAAAAAAAAAAAAAAAAAAAAAAAAAAAAAAGAGTGATACGCGGCAGCAAGCTGCGTTTTTCGCAGCTTGCAAAGAAATGTTCGGCAGCTCCTTGGGCTGCAAATATAGAAGAGCTGGCTTGAAGTTTAGGGTTATCAGGGGATATAAAAGGAAAAAGAAGGGGCAGCCGCAGAGGGGGAGCAAGGGAAGAGCTACGGGAGAAGGGAAAAAACGAAAAGAGAGTTTGAGAGAATAGAGGATCGAGGAGAGAAAAAACAGAGAGGCCATGAAGAGTTTCTGAAAGAGAAAACCGAGAGAGAGTGTGAGATAAAGACTAAAGAGAGAGCTGGGGTTGACGGGCTTGAGAAGAGAGCTACGGCAAGCAGAGGGAATGACGGCTGAAACAGGCGGCTGGGTAGAGAGATCAGAAAACAGGAAAAGGAACGGAAAAAGGGAGCTTTACAGAAGATTTTCCGACAGGAAAAGGCTGACCTTTTAGCCTCCCTCGGATGCATTTTTCTCTTTGGCTATAGCTTTGTTTGAGGTGATTTAAATTTCTGAATAATCTACGTCATTTGGGGAGGAGATTTAGTGTTGAACATTTCTGGAAAAAACCACTGAAACCCTTGAATCGAAGCTCCAGTTGCGAGCTTGTCCCTGCCGCATGCCGCTGCAACGAAATTTTCTTGGCTTCGTTTCAGCCAACTTCCCCGCTTCATTCTGATCTCCCCAGGGCTCCTCAGGGAGAGATCTCGGTTTCTGGGTAAACTACATCATGGAAGGAACAATTTCTGTTGAGACATCTTGAACGAAAAACAACTGGAAGGGTGTCAAATCTGGCGACAAAGGAGCTGCTCTGCCTCCACTGCACCGAACGAAAACGCAGCAGAAACTTTTGCTTTGGCCCAGCAATTCAGGTGATCGTTTCTGAGCCCCTCCCACACTAGTTTACGTCCCTCATTGTTTATGGATGGAGATAGTTTCCTTTGACTGAAACTTTCATGAAATTTCAGATTATTGCGTGAGCTTCTCCTTTTCTCTTGAATGAATTGTTTTCCCTTGGGTTTTATTTGCTTCTGATGTTGCGAAAGGGCTGTCTTTTGTGGTTTGAATTCATCAAAAGAATAGAGGGTTTCCATGCTATTTGTTTTGTGATTCGAATAAATCAAAGTTGGCTTTCAATGATTCTGGTCTCGTGTTTTCCTTTTGTTGCATGTTCAGCCGCGTTGCGTTGATCAAAGTGTTTAGTCATTAAGTGATGTTGGAGTGAGGGTCTTTGCTGGCTTTTTGTTTGAAGTCTTCTATGAAACTTGCACTTGAAAGCTTAATGTTGCAGGAAAATTCTGGAATGAATGTTGCAGCAGAAATTTTGCTTCGATCACCTCGCAGACTCCTTATTGGCTTTGATGGATTTTTGTTTAGTTGCATCATGAAGCTGATGATGTTTGTAGTATGTTCCTGATGCATGTGTCTTTCCTGCTGTGTGTATTTTGGGTTACTTCTATAGCCTTAATCTCACCCATAAAATGCTTTACCATTGGCTTTGTTAAAATGAAAGTTTGGAATTCTTGGCTGAAACAAAAAGCTGCGTCCCATTTTTTATGTTTGCTGTCTCCCACGCTCCCCTCAGCGATTCACCAAAGCTGGTTTAGGCATCTATCTTGCTAGTTTTCAGTTTTGTAGCATGAGCTAGGAAGAACAAACCAAAGTTGCTGGATGTTTTGTAGCATGAGCTAGGAAGAACAAACCAAGTTGCTGGATTTTTTTTAGCATTTGAATGTTCTTGTTTTTCTGGATTTTTGTGTTCCGAAGAGGGGGAAGAATGTGTGATCTCCTTAAAAGTTTTCTTGTCTGTTTGGATTGTGTTAGATTAGGCGCTTCATTGCTTGGCTGGAAATTATGAAAGTGCATCAAGTTTGTTACAGAAACTCAAGCTTTCTACGTGGTTGCATGGAATCTGCATGCATGTTGCAAAGAAAAATTGCATTCCAACCCCCCAAGTTCCCCTTTGTTTCACTATGACCCAACCAATTGAAAAATTTCCTCAATTTGGTCTTTGGCTTTTAATTTTACAACTTCATTGCTTGTTTGTTTCAATTGACTACCATGCTTCGTTTCAATTGCACTTAATTCATAACATTAGGGGCTTTATGACCAAGTGAGCTTGTGTTTGCCTATTTTCTTTAATTTTCCCAAATAAATTGGTACCTTGACCTTTTTATTATTTTGGAGGGTAAATTGGTAATTCCACTTCATTGGGCCCCAATTTCAAGGGAGGTACACTCTATCCCTCACTTGCACTTCATTTGACCCTACGTGCTCCTACGTGTTATGTGAATATGCCTGCCTACTCCGCTTTCCTTACCTCCTTGCCTGCATTTGCTTGTTTTTACTTTTATTTAAGTTTTATGGGGTATGTGTACACCTCTTGGCTTGTAATAGATAGGGCTCGGAGAGCATCTGGTCCATTTCCCCTTCCCCTTGGTTGCTTTTATTTAAGTTTTATGGGGTATGTGTACACCTCTTGGCTTGTAATAGATAGGGCTCGTAGAGCATCTGGTCCATTTCCCCTTCCCCTTGGTTGCTTGTTTTGTTGCTACATGTTTAATTGCTTTAGTAGGCTCTTGCATCTAGTCGAGCATGCTAAGTGCTACGTGCTACGTGTTTACGAGCGTTTTGGCATGTCTACTTGCTTTCATAACCATGAATGAATGGAATGGATGAATGTACGTCACCACACTAGTCCAATGCTAGTTGTGGCTCATTAGGCCATCCCTTTTTGTTAGTGCATATTTGCATGTTCACTACATGTCATGCATTTTTCTTAGTTTTATCATTTGGCATGCTCCTCGAGCCCCTTTTCCCTCATTTTAGGATTCTTTGCATCTCATGCTAGTTAGGGTACATTTGCCTGAAGAGTCCCCTTAAATATGGGATATAGACGAGTGTGGCTTTTTCTAAGCCTTAACACGCTTGTATTCCCTCTATCAAAGGGCAAATTGAGTCACGATTTAGGTCTCCCCGTACCCAATATGCATAAATTTCCTAAGCTCATGCATTCTCAATCCACTCTATCATTACACTTTCACTTTTGTCCCATTTGCACACATGCACCTTTTTATCACCTTCACTTGCACACGAACACTTTTCTTGTCTTCACTTGCACACGAACCCTTTTATCTTTACTTGCACACGAGCATTTTATCTTCACTCGCACACGAGTACTTTCATCTACATTTGCACACCTTCACTCTTATCTTATTACTTTTATCATTTTTCTCACTTCACACAAGCTCACACTTTCACATAGCATGCATTCCACTCATTTTTCACGTCATTTAGGTTTAGGTGTGACCTCTCCAAAAGGATCATTATTGGGCTTCACAATTAATGTGATTGGTACCACTCAACCTTTGGAGAGAAATTTCCCCCAATCCCCCTAGGTCTAGGTTTTTGCATTCATATAGACATATCCAATACGCGATACATACCTTGGGTAGAAAAATTAGGAAAAATGGTTTAAGTCACGCAACTAGCCTTGGCTAGGTCGAAGGGGTGCCTTGGATTTCTGTCCTTGCCTTCCCCTTCGTCAAATGTGACCCCCGATCCCTCTTTTGGTTACGCAGACCCAAAAGTTCTCAAAAAGGGTTTATTTATTTATTATTCAAAAACAAAAAAACACTTTTTGGGTGACTTGGTACACCCTAACTCTATACCAAGTGGCGACTCCATTTTTGATACAAAAAACCCTTTTGAACTTCACTTGGCCAAACCGTCGCATTCTGAGTCCCCTGGCCTTTTACTTTTCATTTTGCACACGTTCACACCACACACCACACAATTCAACTCGAATCAAAAAGTGGGGCGCGACAGTTGGCGACTCCACTGGGGACTTCCTAAGTGGGTCCGAGCATTTGATTTGGCCATTCTTTTCCCTTTTCTACCCTTTTTATGCGTAGCATTTGGATATTAGGGTTGCATTTTTCCTTTTTAGGACTTTTTGCCTCGCGCACGTACCAAACTACTCCCCACTCACGTATGTATGATTGGTTGTTTGGATGTATATTTTACTCGTTTTATCTCGCGCTTTGCATTGCATTTGGGTGGGGGATGTACCCTAGAGCCTCGCGTTGGTTCTTGATCCCTCCCCTCCAAACGAGCACTAGCATACGCGCATACGCTTTAATTATTTTTACCCCTCATTATTTTTCTTTTAGTGGCTTGTCACGCCACTCCACCCTATTAGGATTTTAGGCGACCCACTTGGACATGTGATCGTATCACGACGTGTGCGTAGCATGATCCGAGGGGTCACTCGATCTTCCGCTTTAAACTTTAGGTTGATAACCTATTAGTTTTTAGTCGAAGGTTGAGGATTTTTTAGATTCGCCCAGACGGGTAGCCGTAACACGACGTGTGCGTAGCAACGTCTGGGGAATCGCTCGAGCCACCGACAAGGAACCTTGGGAGTGATGACCCTTGGTTTCCAAGTCTGAAGGCTCGGGGACCTATGACTTATCGAGTCTAGATGCATTAGTGAACCTAACCTCATGCATCCATTTTAGCTTGCCTAGGGTAGAGTCGACCTTACCCTATTAGGGACACTATTCACGAGGGGAGGGGTCCAACCCCTTTTCTCCCTTTTATCGCTTTATTTCTTTGTGCTGATTTCGTTGCCACAATGTGTTATGTGTATTTATCTGGCTGAACTAACTTTTCTTGGTTTTGTGTCCCCATTGCATTCACAAACCCTAGCAAATAGGAGGTCTGGTATGACCTTCTTTTAAAACCTACCCTCGTAGATAGGTTATTGCACGTTTAAAGATTTTGGTATATTGCATTCATAGATTAATAATTGCATGGCATTCTAAGCCTACCTTGGCGTATAAAAGGTCCTTTTAGGTCATGTTTCATTTCGGATTGCATATTTTACTGCTTTAATAAAATGGCATCATGCATAAACCATAGAAAGGGAATGCCACATAGGGAATCCCGTGTTTAGGAATAAGCCACCTTGTGTCTCGGATACTTAATCCAGTGAGACTTGCACGTTTACATTTTTGTACCATCCAAAGGGGTAGTGCACAAGGTAAGGTAGGATCCGATCGTTTTCATGGAGTGATCTTTGGAATATGAGCATCTAATAATCACTTTTTGGCCATTTTATCAAAAATTGGTAAAAATTCCCTTGCGCAAAGGACATTAATTTGAAGAAATTCACAAATGATTCCTCCTATTGAGACGATAAATAAATTGAGGCCAAATCGTGATTTTAGAAGGCTCATAGACTAATTTTCTGAAATCACCAATGGCCGGCCGATTCAATTGATCCATTTTGTCAATTCATAATCAATTTTGAATAAACCATTCATTTGACCAATTTACCCTTTTTAGGGTCACCTGGTCGATTTTCAATAAATCGTCAATTCATTTGACCAAATTACCCTTTTTAGGGTCTTTTGACTAATTTACCCTTTTTAGGGTCATGCGGTCGCTTTTGAATAAATTATCAATTCAATTGACCTAATTACCC
>NW_020863839.1:0-14645 GCF_003713205.1 Coffea eugenioides
AGGGATTCGTGCCACACTTTATGCTCTGTCCCTGTTCACCCTTTTTCTTTAGCACTATTACTCCGAATTCGATCATATCCTGGATTTCATGTTTCAATGCCCGACAATCATTGGTGGAATGCCCGGGAGCTCCAGAATGATAAGCGCAGACCGCTTGAGGGTCATAGCCAGAAGGAAAACGATTGGAATAGACTTTAGGAGGTATAACACCAATTTTCCCGACAGCTTTCAATTGCTCATATAATTGGTCAACAGGCCGACCTAGATTGGTGAAGGTTCGGTTTGACGTTGAATTTTGGGTGTCACTGGTTTGTTGGTAGTAGTAATTTGGGCTAGGGGGTGGAATAGGTCTTGGGTTAAAAGGAGGGCGAGGTCTAGTTTGGAGACTTGGTTGAGGATTTTGAAAGGGTGGTGTGAGTACACTTGGATAATTTGGTCGAGGTCGAGAATGGTTAATAGTGGTATGATGGATAGGACGGAAGCTTGGGTAGTATGGATAGGGTGATGAATAAGCAAGGCGGTTTGAAAATCTAGGTCTGGCCGAGGGGCCCTGATTCCCAACAAAGGCAGTTTCCTCTTCTTTTCCCTTAGATTGGGATTTTTCCCCACTGTAATTCTGGCCTTGCAGAGCCTCTAGTTGCATCTTCAATGTTGACACATTAATAATTTTTCCGGCCTTCACAAACTCATCAAATTCTTCCAATTTATTGACAATTTCGGCAAAGGAACACCCGGTCATTCGAAAAATTTCCTCAAAGTAAGGCGGGTCATGAGTTTTGATGAACGTGCGAACAATCTCGTTTTCAGTCATAGGAGGCTCCACTTTGGCGGCCAGTTTCCTCCATCTCTTCGCGTACGTCTTGTGGTCCTCAGATGGTTTTCTTTTAGTCCCCTCAAGTGTGGCCCTCGTTGGAGCAAGCTCGCAATTGTATTCATATTGCCTCATAAAAGCAGTTGACAAATCCATCCAAGATCTCATATCCTCCGGCTTCAAATTGGAATACCAATCCAACGCGTCACCTTCTAAGCTTTCAGGAAACAAACGAACTGGTAGATTCTCGTCATCTATTGGCTTGCCCAACTTGTTGGCAAACATTCGGAGGTGCGTCTTGGGGTTGCCTGTTCCATCATACTTGCTAAACTTGGGTGTTTTGAAACCCATGGGCAATTGCATATCCGGAAATAGGCACAGCTCGTTGTAGTCCAACCCTCCTTGTTTGTTCAAGCCTTGGCCTTTCCTTATGAAATCCTCAAACTGATCCAATCGCTTTAGCAAATTCTTATCCACTGGTGCGGATGACTCCCCGGCTTCAATTTTCCCTTGAGCAGCGGTATCTAGGGTGAACGGCTCAGCGGTGGGGTAATAATAAGGTCCCCGTGGCTCGAATGGCATGCTCATAGTAATTGGCGGATACTTTTGGGGAATTTGGACATGAGGAGGGTTTGTTTGGATGTGAGATACATAAGCAGGTTGCGGGCCATGAGTGGGATAAGCAAAGGCTTCCTCAGGTGGGTTTATGACTTGTGAAGTAACAAAGGTTTGAGTATAAGGTAAAAATATGGGTTGAGGTCCAGATTGGCCAGGAGGTAAGGGCTCATGTTGTTCATCGCTAGCACCACTAGCTACCAATTGATCGATTACTCGCCGTTGGGCCATCATTTCAACGCTCAGCTCATTAAATCGGTTTAGAACTTCGCTCAGTTGAGCTCCCATACTTGCCAAGTCAGTCGGTGATGTGGTGGCGGGCCTATCAGACGATTCTGGATGGGTACTCATGTTTACACTATCTCTTGAAGCTCGGTTACGCGATCGGGTGATAATGGGGCTTTTTCGGGTAGCTATATACTACCTGAGAATGTAGGAAAACCCTTATTAGATACCCTTCTTGATTGACTGCTGTCAAAAAGAAAAGAAAAAAGGAAAAAAGACAGGAGTTAGTAACAATTAGAGTAATTCAGATGCATGTCCTATGGGGGAACCCTTTTTGTGCCAAGGGTAGGCCTAGCATGAGAATGCAATCCTCTAGGGTAGGCACTATACCATACCTGACGAATCCGATCAATTGAGTGAAAAATAATTTTGAAAATTTGGCCAATTGGAATGAGAAGAGACGTTTGTTAAAATGAGGACCTCGTCCGAAGGGATCGATCACTTTTGATCGATACAAGAACTTGCAAAAACGCACGGGTTTGACCTTGACGAACTTCCTATCAAAGAGATTGGAATTCGTTGATAAAATTTCTCAGTGAATTACGGGTCAAAACCCTAATTGATCAAGTGATTGGATGCAATGGACGGTTTTCTTCAAAATTGACTAGATTTCCCAATTTGAAATTTTGACAATGAAAACCTAATAGGGCAAATGGGTTGAATGAAATTGACAATTTATTTAAAATCGACCAAATTACCCTAAAAAGGGAAACAGGTCAAATGAATTGAATGAAATTTATCCAAAATTAATCAGATTACCCTAAAAAGGGTAAATTGATCAAACAGATTGAACGAAACTTGATTTATTCAAAATCGGCTCGGTTGCCCTAAAAATGGGTAAATTGGTCAAATGAATGAAATTGAATTAGGGATTTATTCAAAGATCGGCCGAATGACCCTAAAAAGGGTAAATTGGTCAAAAGACCCTAAAAAGGGTAATTTGGTCAATTGAATTGATAATTTATTCAAAAGCGACCGAATGACCCTAAAAAGGGTAAATTGGTCAAAAGACCCTAAAAAGGGTAATTTGGTCAAATGAATTGATGATTTGAATTTTTTAAAAAAAATGGATTGGATAAGATGGATAATTTGTTCAAAAATCGATTGAATTATTCGCCCACTGGGTGGTTTCAAGAAATCATTACAATGCCTTGGTCTATGAGCCTCTAAAATCAAAATTTGGCCTCTATATTTATCGTCTCAACAATGAGGAATCATTTGTGAATTTTCTTCGAATTAATGTCCTTTTACGCAAGGGAATTTTACCAATTTTGAGAAAATGGCCAAAAAGTGATTATTAGATGCTCATATTCCAAAAAAAATTGCTCTATGAAAATAATCGGATCCTACCTTACCTTGTGCACTACCCCTTTGGATGGTACAAAATGTAAACGTGCAAGTCTCTTTGGATTAAGTATCCGAGACACAAGGTGGCTTATTCCTAAATACGGGATTCCCTATGTGGCATTCCCTTTCTATGGTTTATGCATGATGCCATTTTATTAAAGCAGTAAAACATGCAATTTGGAATGAAATCATGATCTAAAAGGACCTTTTATACGCCAAGGTAGGCCTAGAATGATATGCAATTACTAATCTATGAATGCAATATACCAAAATATTTAAACGTGCAATAACCTATCTATAAGGGTAGGTTTCTAAAAGGAGGTCGTACCAGACCTCTTATTTGCTAGAGTTTGTGAATGCAATGGGGACACAAAACCAAGAAAAGTTAGCTCAGCCAGATAAATGCACATAACACATTGTCATAACAAGATAAAGCAATCAAAGAAATAAAGCAATAAAAAGGAACAAGGGGTTGGACCCCTCCCCTCGTGAATAGTGTCCCTAGCTTAGGATAAGGCCGACTCTGCCCTAGGCAAGCTATCATGGATGCATGAGGTTGGGGTTCACTAATGCATCTAGACTCGATGAGCTCAGGTCCCCGAGCCTTCAGACTTAGAAACCAAGGGTCACCAACCCCAAGGTTCTTTGTCGGTGGCTCGAGCGATTCCCCAAACACCGCTACGCACACATCGTGTCACGGCTACGTGTTTGAGTGAATCTATCAAAACCTCAATCTTCGACCAAAAGCTAAAGGCTATCAACCAATAGCTTTAAGCGGAAGATTGAGTGACCCATTGGAACATGCTACACACACATCGTGTCGTGATCACATGTCCAAGTGAGTCACCTAATCCTAATAGGGTAGAGTGGCGTGACAAGCCACTAAAGAAAAATAAAAGGGATAAAAGAAGTAAAGCGTATGCTCGTATGCTAGTGCTCGTTTGGAGGGGAAGGGTCAAGAACCAACGCGAGGCTCTAGGGTGACCCATACCTCCCAAAATGCAATGCAAGCGCGAGATAACAAGTAAACACACATCCAATCAACCAATCACACATACGTGAGTGAGGGAATAGTTGGATACGCGCGCGAGGCAAAAAGGCCCTAAAAATGGAAAATGCAAGCCTAATATCCAAATGCAATGCATAAAAAGGGTAGAAAAAGGAAACGAATGGCTAAGTCAAATGCTTGGACCCACTTAGGAAGTCCCCAGTGGAGTCGCCAACTGTCGCGCCCCACTTTTCGATCGAATTGGGTGAACGTGTGTGGTGTGTAATGTGTGAACGTGTGCAAAGTGAAAAGTAAAAGGCCATGGGACTTAGAATGCGACGATTTGGCCAAGTGAAGTTCAAAAGGGTTTTTTGTATCAAAAAATGGAGTCGCCACTTGGTATAGAGTTAGGGTGTACCAAGTCACCCAAAAAATGATTTTGTTTTTAAATAAAAAAAGTAAATAAACCCTTTTTGAAAACTTTTGGGTCTGCGTAACCAAAAGAGGGATCGGGGGTCACATTTGACGAAGGGGAAGGCAAGGATAAAAAATCCAAGGCACCCCTTCGACCTAGCCAAGGCTAGTTGCGTGACTTAAACCAATTTTTCCTAATTTTTCTACCCAAGGTATGTATCGCGTATTGGATATGTCTATATGAATGCAAAAACCTAGACCTAGGGGGACATGGGGGAAATTTCTCTTCAAAGGTTGAGTGGTGCCAATCACATTAATTGTGAAGCCCAATAATGATCCTTTTGGAGAGGTCACACCTAAACCTAAATGACGTGAAAAATGAGTGGAATGCATGCCATGTGAAAGTGTGAGTTTGTGTGAAGTGAGAAAAATGATAAAAGTAATAAGATAAGAGTGAAGGTGTGCAAATGTAGATGAAAGTACTCGTGTGCGAGTGAAGAAAAAAATGCTCGTGTGCAAGTGTAGATAAAAGGGTTCGTGTGCAAGTGTAGATAAAAGGGTTCGTGTGCAAGTGGAGACAAAAAAGTGTTCGTGTGCAAGTGAAGGTGATAAAAAGGTGCATGTGTGCAAATGAGACAAAGTGAAAGTGTAATGATAGAGTGGATTGAGAATGCATGAGCCTAGGGAATTCATGCATATTGGGTACGGGGAGACCTAAATCGTGACTTGATTTTTCCTTTGATAGAGGGAATATAAGCGTGCTAAGGCTTAGAAAAAGCCACACTCGTCTATATCTCATATTTAAGGGGACTCTCACGCAAATGTACCCTATAACTAGTATGAGATGCAAAAATCCTAAAATGAGGGGAAAAGGGGCTCGAGGAGCATGCCAGATGATAAAACTAAGGAAAAATGCATGATATGTAGTGAACAAGCAAATGATGTGCTAACGAGGGGAAATCCCTAAGGGTCTAGCGTTGGACTAGCCCATCTATGAATTCCGACTAGCGTTGGACTAGCGGAAACGTACATTCATCCATTCCATTCATTCATGGCTATGAAAGCAAGTAGACATGCCAAAATACTCGTAAACACATAGCACATAGCATTTAGCATGCTCGACTAGATGCAAGAGCCTAATAAAGCAATTAAACATGTAGCAACAAAAACAAGCAAGGGGAAGGGGAAGTGGACCAGATGCTCTCCGAGCCCTATCTATTACAAGCCAAGAGGTGTACACATACCCCATAAAAGCATAAAGGGGAAGGGGAAATGGACAAGATGCTCTCCGAGCGCTATCTATTACAAGCCAAGAGGTGTACAGATACCCCATAAAAACTTAAATAAAAGTAAAGATAAGTAAATGCATGCAAGGAGGTAAGGAAAGCGAAGTAGACATGCATATTCACATAACACGTAGGAGCACGTAAGGTCAAATGTAGTGCAAATGAGGGATAGAGTGTACCTCCCTTGAATTGACGCCCCAATGAAGTGAAATTATTCAATTACCCTCCAAAATAATAAAAAGGTCAAGGCACCACTTTATTTAAGAAAAATTAAAAGAAATGGGCAAAACAAGGCTCACTTAGTCATAAAGCCCCTAAAGTCATGAATTAAGTGCAATTGAAACAAAGCATGGTAGTCAATTGAAACAAATAAGCAATGAAGTTGTACGATTAAAAGTGATCAAGGACCAAATTGAGGAAATCATTCAATTGACTGGGCCATAGTAGGACAAGGGGAGACTTGGGGGGCCAAAGTGTAATTGTCGAAAATTTTCCATGCAAACTCATGCAAAGCTACGCAGCTTATGTTTCTACAACTCAAAATCGGCTGCCATTTCATTTCAAATGAGAAATTCAGATAAAACTTTGATTCAACGACTTGTCATCTAAACTTCGAAACTTAACTCAAACCACAAAGCACATATTCCACATCCAAATCAAACAGAATTTATAAGTAAACCACATGCAAAGATGGCTGACCAACTCGTTATCAAAACACCCGCAACTTAGCACAACTTGTGACATTACTTCATGATATCTAATGTAGGAGTAAGTAAATCAACTATGGTTCAAACGTCGAAGACCTCTGGCTACCCACGGATCAAACAAACCAAAGCACTCAACAAGCAAAAAATGAAATTTTTGCTGCAACTTTCTGCTGCAACTTTGCAGCTCCATTCACGCGAACTTCTCCAAACAAAATGCACCAAGCTCACGGTTTATCAATCCAAACCAATAAAAGTCTCAACCCATCCCAGGAACTTCAGCCAAGGCAACAAGATAATAAAAAATGCAGCAAAACGGAGTGGGCTTGCTGTGAGCATAGTTTGTGCAGAAATTTTAAGGTAACTTCGATGCAGCTGTTGCCATTGTTTTCATTGTAAATTTCACAGGCATGATTTTTGTTCTTGCAGATGCTAATGGCAGCGAGAAAAAGACCAAAATCCCAGATTCGAAAAGAAACCCAGCATTCGGAACAGAGGTAGACAAACTCAAAGACACAAAACGCAAACCCCTTTTGTATACCCTATCCAGAATTTCAGCAGAAACAGGCCCCGCAAATCCCCTCCCCTTTCAAAGCTAGCATCTTGACATTAAAGTACAACCTATAAACAAACACCAAACACACCTCAAACTGGACGTGCAAGATGACAGCAAACAAAAGATGACAGCTTTAATGCAGAATGTAAAGCGTGGGGCTCCAATCACACATATATAGGCTTGGAAAATTTAAAGGATTAGCGTCTGAAAAGACAGAGTTTTCATGAGAGAAATGGCTTACAGTGGCCTTCCTTTGGTTGAAAGATCCGGACTGAAACTAACAGAAAGCGGTGGTAGCAGCTTCTTGCTTCGGTCAACACCTCCTGGCTTGGCCCTCTCGTTTCTCTTTCTGCCGTTGTCTCGCTCTCTCTTCCTTCAGTGCTGTCCCTTTTCCTTCTTACCAAAGTTCCCCCTTTCTCTGCCTTCTTAGTGTTTCCTTTTTATCGTTCAAAAACCTCTCTTTTTCCAGCCCTCAACCTTCAAAACTCTATCCGTCCACTCAAAACTCTCCCCCGGCTGCTGTTTCCTTTTTCCTTTCTCCTGCAGATTTGCGGCCGTTACTCCCCCCTTTGTCTCTCTCCACTTCTCTCACTCTTTCTCCTCAGCCCTCTCCATTGCTGCCCTCAATCTCTCAGACCAAACCCTCAGCTCTCGATCCCTCTATTTCTTTTTCTCCTCTGCTGTTTTTTTTTTTGTTTTTCTTTTGCCGTTCATCTTTTATCCCCCGTTGGTTCTCTCCAATCTCCCCCCCGTTGCGGCTACTTCTTGTTTTTCTCTTATATGGGGGCCCAAAACAACCCTAAGCTCTCGCCAATCTCTACTATATTTGCAGCCAGGGCTGCCCCAAAGTCCTCTTGCAAGCTGCGACCAAAACGCAGCTTGCATGGTTTTTTTTTTTTTTTTTTTTTTTTAATCTTCAACTTAATAAATATAGAAATGATAAAATATAAATAATAATAACAAATTAACAAAAACCAAGTAATAATAATAAGAATAATAAAACAAAAATAACTTTAAACAAAAAACTAAACAAAAATGGCTATTTTTAATTTTTCAATTTTTCATTTTTTCATCATTTTCTTTCTCTCAAAATAACTTAATAAAAATAACTAATGTGCCCAAAGATTGAATTTAAAGAAATAAACATATTTTTGTGAACAAATTTTCCTTTTTTTCCTTTTTTTCATTTTTCTAATCCAACTAAAACCTATTTTTCCCTTTTCTTCTTTTCCCTCTTTTTCTTTAATTTTCTCTTTTCTTTTTTATGATTTTCCATTTTCATTTTTCTTTCAAGAAAGCAAAAAAAACAAAATGACTAAAATGATTTTTCTTTTCTTTCTAAAAACTCTATAAACTTAAAAACTAAAAAAACTAAAAACTAAAAACTAAAAACTAAAATTTAAAACTTAAAAGTGATTAAAAACCTAAAATGACAAAATAAAAATGAATAGACAAACTAAAAGGGCAAAATGAATAAAACTAAAATAAAATAACAACTAGAAATGTAAAACACACAACAATGAACTAAATGCAAGCGATCTAAAATAAAAATCATGAAGTAGATGCCACATACAAATTATTCAAAATTTGGTGTCTACAGAGTTGTTTGGAAAGCTAAGGTGATTTGTTGCTCTATCTCTTGTATGGCTAAGGTGAGTTGTGAAGAACCACTCTCCTCCCTTAATTGATGTTCAATTCATGATTGGTGGTGGTATAAGATGCACTTTTATGGATTATATCTTGATTTTGGTTGAATTGGTGAAGTTTTATAATTTTTGGGGATTTTTCTGTTTTCATATGGATATGATTATGGGGTCATGTATGATGATTGGAAATGATGTTTAATGACTCTAGGAGGTGGAAAAAGTGATTAATTACAATCAATTTCTGTTTTGGAAGGAAAAGTGGAAAACTAGGTTTCAATGTTCTTCATTCTGTCCGAATTTCTAGCTCATAGATAGAGGCCGAATTGGCCTTGGCTTAAAACATGAAAGTTGTATGGAATGACATTTTAGAGGTTCCTACAAAATTTCAGGTCAATCGGAGTAGTGTAGAATGAGAAAGTCGAAATTACTTTTGCTGTCCTGGTTTTACCCGAATGTAAGAATTGCGCCTGTAATTGATTGTTTTGGCTGGAATTGCTTCCGAATTGGTTGTTGAGGCCTTCTGATGAAATGTAACCCTATTTCTTAGCTTTCAGCTGGTTTTGGAATTTCTGGATTTGGACTTGGATAGCCTGCTTTATGATGTTTCCGCTAGAATGCGTTATGTGAATCTGTTTTTGTGATTCTGGTATGGTATCTTGCATTTTTGACCGGGTTACACTCGAAACTGGGTTGAGTGACCTTCTACAATGTTGTAGCCCTGTCTTTTAGCTTCGAAACGGTGTATCTTTCACCTTGATCCGACCATCGTAGTACCTTTGGTACAATTACCGTAAAATGACGTCAAAACTGTTTTTCTGGTTTTGAGCTTAACTTTCATTTCCGGACTTTTCCCTAGCTTGACTTGTACTAGTACTACTTGGAGCTTGCTGAATGGCTATTGGATGAACTTGTTGTTGTGTGTGTGTACCTTTGGGTTGGAATGAGGAAATAATGAAGCCATGATGGCTGGAAAAGTTAGCAAATTCAGGGGAAGTGCTGTCCGAACTTTGAAGGAACTTGTTTGCATTGAGTTTGTGATCTAAGACTTGGATTTGAGCAAGGCAATGTTATATGATGGATGATTTCTGAGCCGTGGAGGTGAGTGACCCTAAACTATTTCCGAAGTACTTGTGAAATATTTCTTGCATTATTTATTCGATTGCATATCATGCGTGCTTGCATGTGAGTTCATGACATGATTTGGCTTCAATGAGTTCTGGGAAAGTCTTGTGCTGGACACCAACGTCTCCACTCTGTTTATGGTTCATGTTCATGTTTATCTGGAGCTCAAGAAGGGGCTCCCTCTGAATGTTAATGTTAATGTTAAATGATCTATTTGAGCGTTGGGTGTTCAAGTGCTATGATTTCCCTGGCTCACGAGAGCACTAAACGAACATTTGATCTCTGAATCATGACATCATCGAAATGATCGAAATGCAACATTGTGAAATATATTTGTTTAATGATTTTCCTGGTTACTCGCTGAGCTTCTAGCTCACCCCAAAAATATTTATTCCCCTCCACAGGGCTCAAAGCGAAGGAAGGACTTGTAGTACTTGTTCACGTGACTGGATGGCATATATCTTGTATAATTTGGATTTGGAATCATTTTATGTATAGTTGAGAATCGTTTCCGCTTCGCTTATGACATGTAATTATTGGAGGCTTGGATGTATATTTGTGGACCATGTGATGTATATTTGAGGTTTATTCTTGTAATTCATTTGAGGACTGTAGTGAACGACTGAGTCCCGGCGAGAGCTGGGCAGGCGACCCGCCGAACCCTCTGGTTCGCCTTAGGGGGAGGTGGGGCTGTCACAGTTGGTATCAGAGCTTAGGCTTCAGATCTCTGTAGTGTATCCTAGGCTTGAAGTTTAGGACGCCGGACTGTGGGTTTGGTTTGAAATATTAGTGATTCTTGCGGGATGTCTTGACTTGATTGGTACAAGATGGAATGTCGAGGACGGCATTCTTTTAAGGAGGGGAGATTGTGACGCCCCGAAAAGTATAAGTGTGAGAACCCGAAAATTTTCTAATTTTCAAGGGTTTATTTTATTTAATCGCCCGCCTTTTCTACATTTTCTTTATTAGAAAATGTTCCCCAGATAAAGTTTATGAGCAAAGATAGTTTGAAAATGATTTTTCTAGTATCGGTTAGTTTTTGAGAAATTAAGAGCGTATTTTGAACGTGGGACCCGCAAGTACGGTAAATGCATTATATTTTTGACAACTTGTTGGATTTTTGCATTAAGTGATATTATTTTACAAGGTGTTAAGATATTTGTATTGGAGAGACAAAAAGATAAGTTTTGAACCAAAAGGTGACAAGTGTCACCTTGTGATTTAATCTTGGACTTTGACCGTTTAACTTTACCTTTACCTTTACTAAATAAATACCAAAATTTGACCAAAATAAGCTTCATTTTGCAAGCTTCTTGGCCGAATGTTCTTGCTCAAGAAAGAAAGAAAAGCTCTCAATTTCTTCCTTCATTTCTTGCTCAATCTTCAAATCCAACCAATAAAACTCCAAATCATTCCATAAAATCTCTTTGCTAAGTGGTCTTGAGGTGTTTTGTGGAGTTGTTTGGAAAGCTAAGGTGATTTGTTGCTCCATCTCTTGTATGGCTAAGGTGAGTTGTGAAGAACCACTTTCCTCCCTTAATTGATGTTCAATTCATGATTGGTGGTGGTATAAGATGCACTTTTATGGATTATATCTTGATTTTGGTTGAATTGGTGAAGTTTTATAATTTTTGGGGATTTTTCTGTTTTCATATGGATATGATTATGGGGTCATGTATGATGATTGGAAATGATGTTTAATGACTCTAGGAGGTGGAAAAAGTGATTAATTACAATCAATTTCTGTTTTGGAAGGAAAAGTGGAAAACTAGGTTTCAATGTTCTTCATTCTGTCCGAATTTCTAGCTCATAGATAGAGGCCGAATTGGCCTTGGCTTAAAACATGAAAGTTGTATGGAATGACATTTTAGAGGTTCCTACAAAATTTCAGGTCAATCGGAGTAGTGTAGAATGAGAAAGTCGAAATTACTTTTGCTGTCCTGGTTTTACCCGAATGTAAGAATTGCGCCTGTAATTGATTGTTTTGGCTGGAATTGCTTCCGAATTGGTTGTTGAGGCCTTCTGATGAAATGTAACCCTGTTTCTTAGCTTTCAGCTGGTTTTGGAATTTCTGGATTTGGACTTGGATAGCCTGCTTTATGATGTTTCCGCTAGAATGCGTTATGTGAATCTGTTTTTGTGATTCTGGTATGGTATCTTGCATTTTTGACCGGGTTACACTCGAAACTGGGTTGAGTGACCTTCTACAATGTTGTAGCCCTGTCTTTTAGCTTCGAAACGGTGTATCTTTCACCTTGATCCGACCATCGTAGCACCTTTGGTACAATTACCGTAAAATGACGTCAAAACTGTTTTTCTGGTTTTGAGCTTAACTTTCATTTCCGGACTTTTCCCTAGCTTTACTTGTACTAGTACTACTTGGAGCTTGCTGAATGGCTATTGGATGAACTTGTTGTTGTGTGTGTGTACCTTTGGGTTGGAATGAGGAAATAATGAAGCCATGATGGCTGGAAAAGTTAGCAAATTCAGGGGAAGTGCTGTCCGAACTTTGAAGGAACTTGTTTTGCATTGAGTTTGTGATCTAAGAATTGGATTTGAGCAAGGCAATGTTATATGATGGATGATTTCTGAGCCGTGGAGGTGAGTGACCCTAAACTATTTCGAAGTACTTGTGAAATATTTCTTGCATTATTTATTCGATTGCATATCATGCGTGCTTGCATGTGAGTTCATGACATGATTTGGCTTCAATGAGTTCTGGGAAAGTCTTGTGCTGGACACCAACGTCTCCACTCTGTTTATGGTTCATGTTCATGTTTATCTGGAGCTCAAGAAGGGGCTCCCTCTGAATGTTAATGTTAATGTTAAATGATCTATTTGAGCGTTGGGTGTTCAAGTGCTATGATTTCCCTGGCTCATGAGAGCACTAAACGAACATTTGATCTCTGAATCATGACATCATCGAAATGATCGAAATGCAACATTGTGAAATATATTTGTTTAATGATTTTCCTGGTTACTCGCTGAGCTTCTAGCTCACCCTAAAAATATTTATTCCCCTCCACAGGGCTCAAAGCGAAGGAAGGACTTGTAGTACTTGTTCACGTGACTGGATGGCATATATCTTGTATAATTTGGATTTGGAATCATTTTATGTATAGTTGAGAATCGTTTCCGCTTCGCTTATGACATGTAATTATTGGAGGCTTGGATGTATATTTGTGGACCATTTGATGTATATTTGAGGTTTATTCTTGTAATTCATTTGAGGACTGTAGTGAACGACTGAGTCCCGGCGAGAGCTGGGCAGGCGACCCGCCGAACCCTCTGGTTCGCCTTAGGGGGAGGTGGGGCTGTCACAGTTGGTATCAGAGCTTAGGCTTCAGATCTCTGTAGTGTATCCTAGGCTTGAAGTTTAGGATGCCGGACTGTGGGTTTGGTTTGAAATATTAGTGATTCTTGCGGGATGTCTTGACTTGATTGGTACAAGATGGAATGTCGAGGACGGCATTCTTTTAAGGAGGGGAGATTGTGACGCCCCGAAAAGTATAAGTGTGAGAACCCGAAAATTTTCTAATTTTCAAGGGTTTATTTTATTTAATCGCCCGCCTTTTCTACATTTTCTTTATTAGAAAATGTTCCCCAGATAAAGTTTATGAGCAAAGATAGTTTGAAAATGATTTTTCTAGTATCGGTTAGTTTTTGAGAAATTAAGAGCGTATTTTGAACGTGGGACCCGCAAGTGCGGTAAATGCATTATATTTTTGACAACTGGTTGGATTTTTCCATTAAGTGATATTATTTTACAAGGTGTTAAGATATTTGTATTGGAGAGACAAAAAGATAAGTTTTGAACCAAAAGGTGACAAGTGTCACCTTGTGATTTAATCTTGGACTTTGACCGTTTAACTTTACCTTTACCTTTACTAAATAAATACCAAAATTTGACCAAAATAAGCTTCATTTTGCAAGCTTCTTGGCCGAATGTTCTTGCTCAAGAAAGAAAGAAAAGCTCTCTATTTCTTCCTTCTATTTCTTGCTCAATCTTCAAATCCAACCAATAAAACTCCAAATCATTCCATAAAATCTCTTTGCTAAGTGGTCTTGAGGTGTTTTGTGGAGTTGTTTGGAAAGCTAAGGTGATTTGTTGCTCTATCTCTTGTATGGCTAAGGTGAGTTGTGAAGAACCACTCTCCTCCCTTAATTGATGTTCAATTCATGATTGGTGGTGGTATAAGATGCACTTTTATGGATTATATCTTGATTTTGGTTGAATTGGTGAAGTTTTATAATTTTTGGGATTTTTCTGTTTTCATATGGATATGATTATGGGGTCATGTATGATGATTGGAAATGATGTTTAATGACTCTAGGAGGTGGAAAAAGTGATTAATTACAATCAATTTCTGTTTTGGAAGGAAAAGTGGAAAACTAGGTTTCAATGTTCTTCATTCTGTCCGAATTTCTAGCTCATAGATAGAGGCCGAATTGGCCTTGGCTTAAAACATGAAAGTTGTATGGAATGACATTTTAGAGGTTCCTACAAAATTTCAGGTCAATCGGAGTAGTGTAAAATGAGAAAGTTGAAATTACTATTACTGTCCTGGTTTTACCCGAATGTAAGAATTGAGCCTGTAATTGATTGTTTTGGCTGGAATTGCTTCCGAATTGGTTGTTGAGGCCTTCTGATGAAATGTAACCCTATTTCTTAGCTTTCAGCTGGTTTTGGAATTTCTGGATTTGGACTTGGATAGCCTGCTTTATGATGTTTCCGCTAGAATGCGTTATGTGAATCTGTTTTTGTGATTCTGGTATGGTATCTTGCATTTTTGACCGGGTTACACTCGAAACTGGGTTGAGTGACCTTCTACAATGTTGTAGCCCTGTCTTTTAGCTTCGAAACGGTGTAT
>NW_020863840.1:0-22623 GCF_003713205.1 Coffea eugenioides
CAAAAATTTTATTGCTGAAAAAGTTTGAAACAAAATTTCTCATTCAATTATGGTACAAATGAGAAGAGAGAGACTTGTAAAGAGCTCCACATATACACTTTTTGTCTCTTTTCTTTTGGGAACAAAATGTATTAACAAATCAAATATACAAAATCTTCCTTTGGAAAACAATTACAACATCTCTCAGAGGCTTTAGCGTAGAGCTTCCAGATAAATCATTTATGTTTTCGTTGTAGGATCTGCCCAAGAATCAAATAACACTTGCAGTTTTGACACTTTATTAGATCGAAAGTGCCATCAGATATAGAAAAATATTTTCCCTTTATTGAAGTATTTTTATGAATGCAGGGAAGGGGGGAAAACAAAAAAAAATACCCAGAGTTAGTAATCAAGACTATAAAATTGGTATGCATGTCCTATGGGGGAACCCTTTTTGTGCCAAGGGTAGGCCTAGCATGAAAATGCAATCCTCTAGGGTAGGCGCTATACCATACCTGACGGATCTGATCAACTCATTGAGTGAAAAATAATTTTGAAAAATTTGGTCAATTGGAGTGACGAGAGACACTTTGTCAAAATGAGGTCAACGTCCGAATGGATTGATCACTTTTGATCGATACAAGAATTTGCAAAAACGCACGGGTTTGACCTTGACGAACTTCCTATCGAAGAGATTGGAAATCGTTTTGACAACTTTTCTCAGTGAAGCACGGGTCAAAACTCCAACTGATCAAATAGCTGGATGCAATGGATGCTTTTCTCAAAATCGACTAGGTTTTCCATTTTGAAATTCGACATTGACATCCTAATTGACAATTTATTAAAAATCGACCGGATTACCCTAAAAAGGGAAACAGGTCAAATGAATTGAATGAAATTCAATTTATCCAAAATTAATCAGATCACCCTAAAAAGGGTAAGTTGATCAAATAGATTGAACGAAACTTGATTTATTCAAAATCGGCTCGGTTGCCCTAAAAATGGGTAAATTGGCCAAATGAATGAAATTGAATTAGTGACTTGTTCAAAAATCGGCCGAACGACCCTAAAAGGGTAAATCGGTCAAATGATTTGATGATTTATTCAAAAATCGACCGGATGACCCTAAAAAGGGTAAATTGGTCAAATGAATTGACGATTTATTGAATGAATTGGCAAAATGGATTGGTTGATTTGTCCGGCCATTGGTTATTTCAAAATTATTGAGGTGCATTAGTCTATGACCCTCTAAAAATCAAATTTTGGCCTCAATTTATTTATCGTCTCAATAGGAGGAATCATTTGTGAATTTCTTCAAATTAATGTCCTTCACGCAAGGGATTTTTACCAATTTTTTATAAAATGGCCAAAAAAATGATTATTAGATGCTCATATTCCAAAGATCACTCTATGAAAATGATCGGATCCTACCTTACCTTGTGCACTATCCCTTTGGATGGTACAAAAATGTAAACGTGCAAGTCTCACTGGATTAAGTATCCGAGACACAAGGTGGCTTATTCCTAAACACGGGATTCCCTATGTGGCATTCCCTTTCTATGGTTTATGCATGATGCCATTTATTAAAGCGATGTAAATATGTGACAAATATGGCCTAAAGGACATAAATAATACATCGTGGGGAAAAGGTCTAAAAATAAAATGTATTTATTGAAAATCAAGTGTAATAACTGAAATTTAAACATGTGAGTCATCTAGTGGGTGAGTCACTAAAAGAGTGCCAACGAGGCCTCTTATTGCTACGGCACATGAATGCAGGCCAAGAAAACAAAGAAATGGTTAGTGCAATTAATAGTACACATAACACATTGGGAGCAATTAAGAAAAGAGGTGCAATAAAACAAGTAAAAGGGGTGGAACCCCTTCCCTCGTGCCTAATGTGCTTAAAAGAGGGTGAGGCTGACTCTATCCTAGGGAAATGCTAACATGGATGCATGAGGTTGGGGTTCACTAATGCGACTAGACTCGATAAGTCTCGGCTCCCAAGCCTTCAGACCTAAAGGCGAAGGGTCATCACTCCCAGGGCCTTTGATCGGTGGCTCGAGTGATCCCTTAGGTAGCGCTATGGGCGCAGAGCACACCAGCCGCCTACCCAAGGCAATCGATCCTAATCCTACAAGGCGGTGTGGGAAACGCCCACGAAAAATAAAATAAAATGGGATAACAGCAAGTAAACGTGCACGTATGAAGTGTTCCCCTATTTTGAGGGAAAGGGTTGAGAACCACGCGAGACTCTAAAGGTGACACCCCCCCCAAATGCAATGCAAGCGCGAGATAAACAAGTAAACATACATCCAATCAACCAATCACACGTACGTGAGTGAGGGAATAGTTGGATACACGCGCGAGGCAAAAGACCCTAAAAATGGAAAATGCAACCCTAATATCCAAACGCTATGCATAAAAAGGGTAGAAAAAGGAAACGAATGGCTAAGTCAAATGCTTGGACCCACTTAGGAAGTCCCCAGTGGAGTCGCCAACTGTCGCGCCCCACTTTTTGATGGTGTGGTGTGTGTGTGTGAGAGTGAGTAGTGTGTATGATATACATGTGATCGTGTGCGAAATGAAAGGTAAAAGGCCATGGGACTTAGGAATGCGACGATTTGGCCAAGTGAAGTTCAAAAGGGTTTTTTAATGAAAATGGAGTCGCCACTTGGTATAGAGTTAGGGTGTACCAAGTCACCCAAAAATGATTTTTGTTTTTGAATGAAAAAAGTAAATAAACCCTTTTAGAGAACTTTTGGGTCTACGTAACCAAAAGAGGGATCGGGGGTCACATTTGACGAAGGGGAAGGCAAGGATAAAAATCCAAGGCACCCCTTCGACCTAGCCAACGGCTAGTTGCGTGACTTAAACCAATTTTTCCTAATTTTTCTACCCAAGATATGTATCGCGTGTTGGATATGCCTATATGAATGCACAAACCTAGACCTAGGGGGATACGGGGGAAATTTCTCTTCAAAGGTTGAGTGGTGCCAATCACATTAATTGTGAAGCCCAACAATGATCCTTTTGGAGAGGTCACACCTAAACCTAAATGATGTGAAAAAATGAGTGGATGAATGCATGCCATGAAAAATGTGAGTTTGTGTGAAAAAGTAATAAAAACAATAGTGTGAGTGGAAGTGAGCAAAGGAAATGTCCTTGAATGTAAAATATACTCAAAGTGCCAGTGGGCAAAATGCATATATGCGATCAAAAGAGTGTGAAAGTGTTGGGGTGCAAATAAAAAAAAGTGCTCATGTGCAAGTGAATAAAAATATGGCATAGATAGTAGTGTGCAAATGGGTGCAATTTGTGAGGTAGAAAAATAAATAAGTGATAGGAGAAGTGTGTGAACATAGCATGTGAAGTGAGAAAATCATAAGTAGTGAATAATGTAGATGAAAAAGTGAAATGATAAGATGAGGTGCATGAACCTATAGGAGTGCATCAAGTCGGGTACGGGAAGACCTAAATCGTGACTCAATTTGCCCTTTTATAGAGAGGATACAAGCGTGCTAAGGCTTTAGAAAAAGCCACACTCGTCTATATCCCATATTTAAGGGGACTCTCCAGGCAAATGAACCCTATAACTAGTATGAGATGCAAAAATCCTAAAATGAGGGGAAAAGGGGTTCGAGGAGCATGCCAAATGATAAAACTAAGAAAAATGCATGACATGTAGTGAACATGCAAATATGCACTATCGAAAGGGAAATCCTAAGGGTCTAGCGTTGGACTAGCCCATCTATGAATTCCTACTAGTATTAGACTAGTGAAAACGTACATTCATTCATCTCATTCATTCAGGCTATAGAAAGCGAGTAGACATGCAAATCACTTAGAAACACGTAGCACATAACACTTAGCATGCTCGACTAGATGCAAGAGCCTAATAAAACGGGTTACACTTAACACGTAGGCATGCAACCAAGCTAATGAACCTATTACATTCACTAACTAAAACAAAAGGGGAAGGGGAAATGGACCAAATTGCTCGCCAAGCCCTATCTATTACAAGCCAAGAGGTGTACACATACCCCATAATGAATAACTTAAACAAAGGGGGAAAGGGAAAATGGACAAGATGCTCGCCAGGCCCTATCTATTACAAGCCAAGAGGTGTACACATACCCCATAATGAATAACTTAAATAAAGGCAAAAGTAAATGAAATAAATGAAAGGAATTAAAGAAAGGCAAGGAAAGCGAAATAAACATGCATATTCACATAACACGTAGGAGCACGTAGGATCAAATGAATTGCAAAGAAGGGATTAGGGTGTACCTCCCTTGAAATGGAAATCGAGTAAATGAGATATTAGCTTCAAAACAATAAAAAGGTCAAGGTACCAATTTATTTGGGAAAAATTAAAAGAAATGTGCAAAACAAGCTCACTTGGTCATAAAGCCCCTAAAGTCATGACTTAAATGCAATTGAAACAAAACATAGTAATTAATTGAAGCAACAAGGAATTGAGTTGAAAAATTGAAGCTGCCAAGGACCAAATTGTAGAAATTATTCAATTGATTGGGTCATAGTAGCATTAGTTAGAAGCCAAAGGGTCAAAGTACAATTTTAGAAAGTTATCTCATGCAATCTCCATGCAAGAACGTGAGAAAACATGCTGCAGCAATATTTTCAGTAGGTTATGAAGCTTTCGGCAGCCAAGAAAGAATCAGATATTATTCAATCAAACATCAAAACTTTGAATTAAGATAAAGCCACAACATTGCCAGAACTCAATCAAACAACAAGCATAAAAAGAAACCATGCAAACTCTTAAAATTTCTGTGCAAGCCTACGGATGACTGCTGCAACAACTTGCTGCATTTTTAATCAGCCTTGACACAATCATGCAATGGGGAAAGGATTATGAGGTTAGCGACTCAACTCAAAAAACTGAGAGGATTTGGGATAATGAGAAGGAAAAGAAAACGCAGCTTCATGATGCAAATTCAACATCTCAACAAACCAAAACAATAGAAGGAAAATCACACCAATGCTGGAGAAAATTCCAGCCAGCATTCGGTAACCAGATTTTCATTTTTCAGCAAGCATCCTTTCGGTCATTCGGCACTGAACATGATCAAATCCACACACAACTACCGCACAAACCTCTCACTTTGCATCATGAAACTTGTAGATTTAAGCATCAAAAAGTCGGCCAACAAACATGCAGAATTCGAATAGTTCAAGCAACTAAAACATTTTCTGCAACAACTTCATGCAAAAACATTTTCTGCAACAAGAAGGAATTGTCGACAGTCAGCTAAAACTTCGGGACCCCAGCGTTCCAAGACCACAAAACCTATACCAAGGACCCATACGATCACTAAACTAATTGGATCGGATCATGCACCATTAGATAGCAGAAAAATAAGAGGCTAGGAGCCAGATTTCCGTCATTCAATACCAGGTCCAGCTTTAACTTGGGCGTTCTGCTATGAGCAGAATCGTTGCAGTAAAAAAAAAGATCTTAGTTTGGGTTTGACAGAGTCATCTAAGTTCAAAGGTTACATATAATCACAAGGAGACATGGAGGAAATTTCTGTATGAAAAACAACAAGAAAGATGCAAGCAGCAAGTGCAAATGAAGCAGTAATTTGGCATGCTTACTACATTTTCTGGAATAGACGAAAAAAAGAACAACATGGGATACCTTTCAACTGCTTTGGTCCTCAAAGAAGCGTGGGAAAACTCACAAAAAACATGTTCCAATGCTGGAATCTGGCCATCAATCTTGCTGCAGAAAACTCCAAGAACCTGGCTCGAATTTTTCAGATCTCGCCATGGGTCGTTGCTGATGGGTGGAAGAAAGTTCGACCTGCTTGCTTTTTCTCAAACGACGGCTTGAGACGGTGGAGGTGGCCGAAGTGGTGGTTTGCGGCTGCCCTTCAAACCTAGCTTTCTGGGCTTTTTCAGAAATCTCACGCCGCTCCTTCCTTCCCTCCGTCAGCCCTTTCCTTCAAGTTTTTCTCTCTTCACAGCCGTTAACTTAGCTTCCCAGCTCATTCCCAGATTCTAGCCGTCAACTTGGATTCTACTCTTTCACTCTCGGTTTCCCTTTCCGTTTAGTCCCTATTCTCCCACTCTCTCCTGATTCTACTTCCCTTTGCTGGTTTT
The DNA here is from genome assembly GCF_003713205.1 of Coffea eugenioides. NCBI lineage: Eukaryota > Viridiplantae > Streptophyta > Magnoliopsida > Gentianales > Rubiaceae > Coffea > Coffea eugenioides. The sequence continues at coordinate 6,109 of NW_020863840.1, forward strand.
TCCTTTTTGCCGTCACAGAATCTCCCTCTTTCCTACGCTGTTTTTCTTTCACCTCATCCGAGAGCCTCTCCTTTCACTCCCGTCGCTTCCTGCTGGAACTCCCCCTCTTTTTCCCCTTGCGGCTACCCTCAAATGCAAGACCCCTTCTCCAAACCCTTCATCCTACGGCCCCCCTTCTTCTAGATTCGTCTCCCCCTTCCAGGTGTCCTAGGCACCTGGCCTTTGTAGCTAAATTTTACCCCCCAAGGACTCCCTGCAATTTCTTCTTGCAAGCTGCGGCAACACGCAACTTTTGGCATGCGTGACTTTTTCCTTTTTTTTTTAATAATAATTTTAACAAAAACAAAAGTAAAACTAAATAATAACAACTAATTAACAGAATTGACAAAAATCAAGTAATAATAATAATAATAACAAATGAAAACAATTTAAAAAAAATCTAAACAACTAAAAACAACAAAAATGGCCATTTTTCAATCCTTTCCTACATTTTCCATTGTTTTCTTTTTCTTTTGAGAAATTCCATGCTAAAAGCTTAAAAATAAAATAATAACATGAAAACTAAAAAAGACTAAAACTAAAAATGAATAAAACAAACATGACAAAAACAAAAACTAAGAAATAAAGAGTAAATGAACTTGAGCTAAAATTTGGTGTCTACAGTCTTGCCCCTCTTGTGTCTGCAGTTTTGAAAAAACTTGAGACAAAGAAGGTAGACACCAAATACCTACCGTGCATCTTCGGCTGCGAATTACTCAACGATGGGGATTTGACCCCCCGCCAGACATAGCGAAATGTTTAAAAGGGATGAGACCCAGGGCGGGAATACGACACGGACAGAAAGTGTAAAATTGGATAGACGCACGGGATAGACCCGAACAGAAATGTAAAATTGGGATTAGACCACAGGATAAGACCCGAACAGAAATTTAATTTTGGGATAGACCCACGGGATAAGATCCGGACAGAAATGTAATGGGATGACCACGGGATAAGACCCGGACAGAAAATTAAATTGGGTATAGACCAGGGATAGACCCGGACAGAAATTTAAATTGGGATAGACCCACGGGATAGACCCGGACAGAAATTTAAAATTGGGATAGACCCAGACAGAAATGTAAAATTTGGGATAGACCCACGGGATAGACCCGAACAGAAATTTAAATTTGGGATAGACCCGGGCATAAATGTGAAATTGGGATAGACCCACGGGATAGACCCGAACAGAAATGTAAAATTGGGATAGACCCACGGGATAGACCCCACGGGATAGACCCGAACAGAAATTTAAATTTGGGATAGACCCACGAGATAGACCCGAACAGAAATTTAAAATTGGACTGACCCGAGCAGGAATTTAAACGGGACTGACCCGAACACGAATTAACACGGGACTGACCCGAACAGGAATTTAAATCAGATGAATTGAAGTGAGATGGAGTGTTGGTGGGATTGACCCATGTTTATTGGTGATGCAAATGAAAGAAGTGAAATGAAGGGTTAATGAGACTGACCCATGTTTGTTAGTGATGCAAATGAAAATTGAAAGGCACACTAGTGGGACAAACCCAACGGCTAGCGGCGAATGCAAATGAAAGGCACACTAGTGGGACAAACCCACGCTCCAGTGGCGGTGAAAATGAAATGTCTTGACAATCGGACAGTGGGATCAAACCCGAACCTGCCGTGAGAACTTGATTTGATTTTTTGATTTTTGGATTTTTGGATTTTTTTGATTTTTTGATTTTTCTGATTTTTTTTTGAGGGAATCTTTTCAAAATTTGCCCCAGTATGATGAGTTGGTCAGTGAGACGACATCTGAGCCTGACGGGGTGTGGACGGTCAGCGGGATAAAACCCGGTCCTGCCGAGATTGGCGGGATAAAACCCGGTCCCAATGTGAGAAAAGCGGTCAGCGGGATTAAACCCGGTCCTGCCGAGATTGGCGGGATAAAACCCGGTCCCAATGTGAGATAAGCGGTCAGCGGGATTAAACCCGGTCCTGCCGAGATTGGCGGGATAAAACCCGGTCCCAATTTGATAAAAACGGTCAGCGGGATTAAACCCGGTCCTGCCGAGATTGGCGGGATAAAACCCGGTCCAATGTGATGAAACGGTCAGCAGGATTATACCCGGTCCTTGACGGGAGATAAACGGCCAGCGGAATTAACCGGTCCCTGCCAAGATTGGCGGGATGAAACCCGGTCCCAATTTGATAAAAATGGTAAGCGGGATTATACCCGATCCTGCCAAGATTGGCGGGATGAAACCCGGTCCCAATTTGATAAAAATGGTCAGCGGGATTATACCCGGTCCTGCCGAGATTGGCGGGATGAAACCCGGTCCCAATTTGATAAAAATGGTCAGCGGGATTATACCCGGTCCTGCCGAGATTGGCGGGATGAAACCCGGTCCCAATTTGATAAAAATGGTCAGCGGGATTATACCCGGTCCTGCCGAGATTGGCGGGATGAAACCCGGTCCCAACGTGATGAAGTGAAGTTGGCGGCACGAAATCCAGGCCCAACGTGATCTCTGTGAGGTTGGCGGCACGAAATCCAGGCCCAACGTGATCTTTGAAATGTTGGCGGCACCAAGTCCAAGCCCAACGTGATCCCTGTGAGGTTGGCGGCACGAAATCCAGGCCCAACGTGATTTTTGTAATGTTTGGGAGGTTGGCGGCACAAAGTCCAGGCCCAACGGGATCTTTAATTTTTCCTTTCTTTTTCTTTCTTTTTCTTTTTGATTTTTCCCTCCCTTTCGGATTTTTCCGAGAGAATTTTTCAAAATACTTTGCCTCAGTGTAGCGTCCATTTTTCCTCCTTCTTCTTGCTTCTCTTTGCAGTATCGGCCTTCCGCCTTACTGGATGCTTTCCGTCATTTTGAACCATGAATACCTGCACAGGGGCTTAACAAAGCATGACATGCACTTAAATTCCAGAAAAAGAGCAGCGGGATTGATTCGAAAAAATGTTATTATTTGATTTTTGGACAAAACCCTCAAAATATATTACAAAAAAAATTTGCCCCAGTATGGGCTTATTTCATGAAATCTTACAAATAAAATTTTGCCCCAGTGTGGGCTCCCTTGATTGCAAAAATTCGTTCAGATGATTTCCCATTTATTTGAACAAAGAAAAACCGCACTTTCTAAAATTTAGAAAAGAATGCACATATACAACAATGTGAAGAAACTTTAAACGTCAAGTTTGAACTCATGCAGAAATTTCATGATGAATTCCTCGAAGTAACACCAAATTCAAGAAGATTTCTTCCTCACTTTTAGCATTGGTGTTTAGGGTAACGGGTCACCACTTCTGGTTGGCTCATCTTTCAGGACCAATCAAGTAACTTTATTTTTGAAATGGCTAAGGAAATGGGAGGTCAGAATCTGTCTCATTTTTGTGCCCCAATTGTATGTAATCCATTCAATGTCACATCTTAGTGAAAGCAAAGAGTTTGTCACCCTTATTTCTTAAGAAAACTTAGTCCACATATGAACAAAATGGGTAGAAGCGATAGCTAAACCTGTGAAAACTGGTTATACCCCCATGATCACGAATGATTGATGGATTTCTTACGAGCATAATCCTCACTTTGGATTGCCATGAAGGAATAAGTCAACTATGGACTTTATTAACTTGTAATGTGGCTTGAAACGATAGTTGAAGGATAAGACTTTCAAGGACATTGCACCACAAATCGCATTTTTCCAAAATTGCCCCTATTTTGAACTCGAAGATTCTGAACTTTGTTTGATCACTCAATAGGGACTTCACCATCGAATCTTTTGTATTTCATTTTTCCCTTTTGCTTTTCCGTTTTCTTTTCTTTGATCTGGTGAGTTTTCCATGGTGAGTAGCGTCAGCCCCCATACTCAAGCAATTCAGAAATACAGCTAAAATTTTCGGCATCAGAAATTTTCTTGACAGGGCCATTGCAAAGAACAGAAGTCAGGACTTTCGATTTTTGTAATGGGGTCAGGTATGGTGTTTTAGAAAAGTTAAGGCTTGAAGGCAGATTTTAAAAATGGTCTGAAGAATCTGAGATCGCATTGTTGCGCCAACCCTATTTTAGGGTTAAATCAGAATTTTGCCCCAGTTTATGCTCAATTGAGGCTTTTTCTCTTTCATTTTCTTTTTCCTTTGATTTTTTTGCATTTCTGCCATTCTTTGAAATTTCACAAAATTTGCCCCAGTTTATTTTTTGAACTGAGGTTCTCTTTCCTTCTTTCGTCTTTTAATTTTGTGGCTTTTCACCTTTTCACTTCTTGAAATTTTCCTTTTCAACTCAAACTTGCCCCAGTGTGGGGTTTGCGATTCTCAGGGGTCGCCAAACGAAATATTTTATTCTGATGGCTCAAAAGGGATAACTAGGGATAGAATGTTTGATTGGAAAAGAAGAGGGCCTGACCTTTGTTCCGTCCCTTACAATAACTCTGAAAGGAAACTTTCGTTAATGCGAAATTTTTTTTTTTTTTGCATGTATCTGAATTACTGACTGAGGAAGACCCTTGTTCATCCATATCTATGAAACATAAGCGGTCCGTGCGGACAAATCTCTTCCTTTTCAAAATTGGAACCCAAGTGGAATCAAATTTCCCAATTTGCGGTTCCCTTTCCCCTTTTCTTTTAGCATTCTCTTCTTTCTTTTTTTTCCAAAATTGAAGCCCAAGTAAAAATCAAATCTCCCCAATCTCCTTCCCCCAATATGGGGTGCGATCATAGGTGCTTTGAAAAGAACCACCAATTTTAGCTCAAACGGGGATGCAAGAGATAAAACAGTGTTTAAGTTGTAGAAATGATGGCCAAAGCATCATTCTTACACTTCATGACAACCAAAGTAACGAAATGGTCATTGAAAATCCATTCCTCTTTTGATATTTGAAAATTTTCCAATGAAGGGTAGTGATCATTAGGGCTTTTATTTGAAACGAAATTTTTCTTTCAAAGGCTCAAATGGGAGAGCAAATGATAAAATGTGTATAGGTAGAGAAAAGAATGCTCGAAGTATCATTCCAAATTTTCAAAACAAACAAGAATAATGCACATTTTTGCTTTCACTTAGATGTGAATTGAATCTGGTTAAACCAATAGGCATTTTTCAAGCAAGGATGGCCCCAATTTGCAATTTATCAATCAATGTGACTGATTTTATTTTGGGGTTAAGTGAAGGTATCTCATTGGGCCTTTTGAGTGATCGCTCATCCTTTTCCTTTCTGACCACTCTTATTGTATAACTCGGATCAGCAATCTAGTGTACACAAGGATTTTTGAAAGCATACACTTGTGAATTTTCAGGTTGGAGGTTGAAAAATCTTAATTTGGTCTTATTTGTCAAAATTCATCATGAAATCTCCAATGAGTAAGAATAAAGAATGAAATGTACATAAATATACACAAAACAAAAATTGTCCAAAAATTTTATTGCTGAAAAAGTTTGAAACAAAATTTCTCATTCAATTATGGTACAAATGAGAAGAGAGAGACTTGTAAAGAGCTCCACATATACACTTTTTGTCTCTTTTCTTTTGGGAACAAAATGTATTAACAAATCAAATATACAAAATCTTCCTTTGGAAAACAATTACAACATCTCTCAGAGGCTTTAGCGTAGAGCTTCCAGATAAATCATTTATGTTTTCGTTGTAGGATCTGCCCAAGAATCAAATAACACTTGCAGTTTTGACACTTTATTAGATCGAAAGTGCCATCAGATATAGAAAAATATTTTCCCTTTATTGAAGTATTTTTATGAATGCAGGGAAGGGGGGAAAACAAAAAAAAATACCCAGAGTTAGTAATCAAGACTATAAAATTGGTATGCATGTCCTATGGGGGAACCCTTTTTGTGCCAAGGGTAGGCCTAGCATGAAAATGCAATCCTCTAGGGTAGGCGCTATACCATACCTGACGGATCTGATCAACTCATTGAGTGAAAAATAATTTTGAAAAATTTGGTCAATTGGAGTGACGAGAGACACTTTGTCAAAATGAGGTCAACGTCCGAATGGATTGATCACTTTTGATCGATACAAGAATTTGCAAAAACGCACGGGTTTGACCTTGACGAACTTCCTATCGAAGAGATTGGAAATCGTTTTGACAACTTTTCTCAGTGAAGCACGGGTCAAAACTCCAACTGATCAAATAGCTGGATGCAATGGATGCTTTTCTCAAAATCGACTAGGTTTTCCATTTTGAAATTCGACATTGACATCCTAATTGACAATTTATTAAAAATCGACCGGATTACCCTAAAAAGGGAAACAGGTCAAATGAATTGAATGAAATTCAATTTATCCAAAATTAATCAGATCACCCTAAAAAGGGTAAGTTGATCAAATAGATTGAACGAAACTTGATTTATTCAAAATCGGCTCGGTTGCCCTAAAAATGGGTAAATTGGCCAAATGAATGAAATTGAATTAGTGACTTGTTCAAAAATCGGCCGAACGACCCTAAAAGGGTAAATCGGTCAAATGATTTGATGATTTATTCAAAAATCGACCGGATGACCCTAAAAAGGGTAAATTGGTCAAATGAATTGACGATTTATTGAATGAATTGGCAAAATGGATTGGTTGATTTGTCCGGCCATTGGTTATTTCAAAATTATTGAGGTGCATTAGTCTATGACCCTCTAAAAATCAAATTTTGGCCTCAATTTATTTATCGTCTCAATAGGAGGAATCATTTGTGAATTTCTTCAAATTAATGTCCTTCACGCAAGGGATTTTTACCAATTTTTTATAAAATGGCCAAAAAAATGATTATTAGATGCTCATATTCCAAAGATCACTCTATGAAAATGATCGGATCCTACCTTACCTTGTGCACTATCCCTTTGGATGGTACAAAAATGTAAACGTGCAAGTCTCACTGGATTAAGTATCCGAGACACAAGGTGGCTTATTCCTAAACACGGGATTCCCTATGTGGCATTCCCTTTCTATGGTTTATGCATGATGCCATTTATTAAAGCGATGTAAATATGTGACAAATATGGCCTAAAGGACATAAATAATACATCGTGGGGAAAAGGTCTAAAAATAAAATGTATTTATTGAAAATCAAGTGTAATAACTGAAATTTAAACATGTGAGTCATCTAGTGGGTGAGTCACTAAAAGAGTGCCAACGAGGCCTCTTATTGCTACGGCACATGAATGCAGGCCAAGAAAACAAAGAAATGGTTAGTGCAATTAATAGTACACATAACACATTGGGAGCAATTAAGAAAAGAGGTGCAATAAAACAAGTAAAAGGGGTGGAACCCCTTCCCTCGTGCCTAATGTGCTTAAAAGAGGGTGAGGCTGACTCTATCCTAGGGAAATGCTAACATGGATGCATGAGGTTGGGGTTCACTAATGCGACTAGACTCGATAAGTCTCGGCTCCCAAGCCTTCAGACCTAAAGGCGAAGGGTCATCACTCCCAGGGCCTTTGATCGGTGGCTCGAGTGATCCCTTAGGTAGCGCTATGGGCGCAGAGCACACCAGCCGCCTACCCAAGGCAATCGATCCTAATCCTACAAGGCGGTGTGGGAAACGCCCACGAAAAATAAAATAAAATGGGATAACAGCAAGTAAACGTGCACGTATGAAGTGTTCCCCTATTTTGAGGGAAAGGGTTGAGAACCACGCGAGACTCTAAAGGTGACACCCCCCCCAAATGCAATGCAAGCGCGAGATAAACAAGTAAACATACATCCAATCAACCAATCACACGTACGTGAGTGAGGGAATAGTTGGATACACGCGCGAGGCAAAAGACCCTAAAAATGGAAAATGCAACCCTAATATCCAAACGCTATGCATAAAAAGGGTAGAAAAAGGAAACGAATGGCTAAGTCAAATGCTTGGACCCACTTAGGAAGTCCCCAGTGGAGTCGCCAACTGTCGCGCCCCACTTTTTGATGGTGTGGTGTGTGTGTGTGAGAGTGAGTAGTGTGTATGATATACATGTGATCGTGTGCGAAATGAAAGGTAAAAGGCCATGGGACTTAGGAATGCGACGATTTGGCCAAGTGAAGTTCAAAAGGGTTTTTTAATGAAAATGGAGTCGCCACTTGGTATAGAGTTAGGGTGTACCAAGTCACCCAAAAATGATTTTTGTTTTTGAATGAAAAAAGTAAATAAACCCTTTTAGAGAACTTTTGGGTCTACGTAACCAAAAGAGGGATCGGGGGTCACATTTGACGAAGGGGAAGGCAAGGATAAAAATCCAAGGCACCCCTTCGACCTAGCCAACGGCTAGTTGCGTGACTTAAACCAATTTTTCCTAATTTTTCTACCCAAGATATGTATCGCGTGTTGGATATGCCTATATGAATGCACAAACCTAGACCTAGGGGGATACGGGGGAAATTTCTCTTCAAAGGTTGAGTGGTGCCAATCACATTAATTGTGAAGCCCAACAATGATCCTTTTGGAGAGGTCACACCTAAACCTAAATGATGTGAAAAAATGAGTGGATGAATGCATGCCATGAAAAATGTGAGTTTGTGTGAAAAAGTAATAAAAACAATAGTGTGAGTGGAAGTGAGCAAAGGAAATGTCCTTGAATGTAAAATATACTCAAAGTGCCAGTGGGCAAAATGCATATATGCGATCAAAAGAGTGTGAAAGTGTTGGGGTGCAAATAAAAAAAAGTGCTCATGTGCAAGTGAATAAAAATATGGCATAGATAGTAGTGTGCAAATGGGTGCAATTTGTGAGGTAGAAAAATAAATAAGTGATAGGAGAAGTGTGTGAACATAGCATGTGAAGTGAGAAAATCATAAGTAGTGAATAATGTAGATGAAAAAGTGAAATGATAAGATGAGGTGCATGAACCTATAGGAGTGCATCAAGTCGGGTACGGGAAGACCTAAATCGTGACTCAATTTGCCCTTTTATAGAGAGGATACAAGCGTGCTAAGGCTTTAGAAAAAGCCACACTCGTCTATATCCCATATTTAAGGGGACTCTCCAGGCAAATGAACCCTATAACTAGTATGAGATGCAAAAATCCTAAAATGAGGGGAAAAGGGGTTCGAGGAGCATGCCAAATGATAAAACTAAGAAAAATGCATGACATGTAGTGAACATGCAAATATGCACTATCGAAAGGGAAATCCTAAGGGTCTAGCGTTGGACTAGCCCATCTATGAATTCCTACTAGTATTAGACTAGTGAAAACGTACATTCATTCATCTCATTCATTCAGGCTATAGAAAGCGAGTAGACATGCAAATCACTTAGAAACACGTAGCACATAACACTTAGCATGCTCGACTAGATGCAAGAGCCTAATAAAACGGGTTACACTTAACACGTAGGCATGCAACCAAGCTAATGAACCTATTACATTCACTAACTAAAACAAAAGGGGAAGGGGAAATGGACCAAATTGCTCGCCAAGCCCTATCTATTACAAGCCAAGAGGTGTACACATACCCCATAATGAATAACTTAAACAAAGGGGGAAAGGGAAAATGGACAAGATGCTCGCCAGGCCCTATCTATTACAAGCCAAGAGGTGTACACATACCCCATAATGAATAACTTAAATAAAGGCAAAAGTAAATGAAATAAATGAAAGGAATTAAAGAAAGGCAAGGAAAGCGAAATAAACATGCATATTCACATAACACGTAGGAGCACGTAGGATCAAATGAATTGCAAAGAAGGGATTAGGGTGTACCTCCCTTGAAATGGAAATCGAGTAAATGAGATATTAGCTTCAAAACAATAAAAAGGTCAAGGTACCAATTTATTTGGGAAAAATTAAAAGAAATGTGCAAAACAAGCTCACTTGGTCATAAAGCCCCTAAAGTCATGACTTAAATGCAATTGAAACAAAACATAGTAATTAATTGAAGCAACAAGGAATTGAGTTGAAAAATTGAAGCTGCCAAGGACCAAATTGTAGAAATTATTCAATTGATTGGGTCATAGTAGCATTAGTTAGAAGCCAAAGGGTCAAAGTACAATTTTAGAAAGTTATCTCATGCAATCTCCATGCAAGAACGTGAGAAAACATGCTGCAGCAATATTTTCAGTAGGTTATGAAGCTTTCGGCAGCCAAGAAAGAATCAGATATTATTCAATCAAACATCAAAACTTTGAATTAAGATAAAGCCACAACATTGCCAGAACTCAATCAAACAACAAGCATAAAAAGAAACCATGCAAACTCTTAAAATTTCTGTGCAAGCCTACGGATGACTGCTGCAACAACTTGCTGCATTTTTAATCAGCCTTGACACAATCATGCAATGGGGAAAGGATTATGAGGTTAGCGACTCAACTCAAAAAACTGAGAGGATTTGGGATAATGAGAAGGAAAAGAAAACGCAGCTTCATGATGCAAATTCAACATCTCAACAAACCAAAACAATAGAAGGAAAATCACACCAATGCTGGAGAAAATTCCAGCCAGCATTCGGTAACCAGATTTTCATTTTTCAGCAAGCATCCTTTCGGTCATTCGGCACTGAACATGATCAAATCCACACACAACTACCGCACAAACCTCTCACTTTGCATCATGAAACTTGTAGATTTAAGCATCAAAAAGTCGGCCAACAAACATGCAGAATTCGAATAGTTCAAGCAACTAAAACATTTTCTGCAACAACTTCATGCAAAAACATTTTCTGCAACAAGAAGGAATTGTCGACAGTCAGCTAAAACTTCGGGACCCCAGCGTTCCAAGACCACAAAACCTATACCAAGGACCCATACGATCACTAAACTAATTGGATCGGATCATGCACCATTAGATAGCAGAAAAATAAGAGGCTAGGAGCCAGATTTCCGTCATTCAATACCAGGTCCAGCTTTAACTTGGGCGTTCTGCTATGAGCAGAATCGTTGCAGTAAAAAAAAAGATCTTAGTTTGGGTTTGACAGAGTCATCTAAGTTCAAAGGTTACATATAATCACAAGGAGACATGGAGGAAATTTCTGTATGAAAAACAACAAGAAAGATGCAAGCAGCAAGTGCAAATGAAGCAGTAATTTGGCATGCTTACTACATTTTCTGGAATAGACGAAAAAAAGAACAACATGGGATACCTTTCAACTGCTTTGGTCCTCAAAGAAGCGTGGGAAAACTCACAAAAAACATGTTCCAATGCTGGAATCTGGCCATCAATCTTGCTGCAGAAAACTCCAAGAACCTGGCTCGAATTTTTCAGATCTCGCCATGGGTCGTTGCTGATGGGTGGAAGAAAGTTCGACCTGCTTGCTTTTTCTCAAACGACGGCTTGAGACGGTGGAGGTGGCCGAAGTGGTGGTTTGCGGCTGCCCTTCAAACCTAGCTTTCTGGGCTTTTTCAGAAATCTCACGCCGCTCCTTCCTTCCCTCCGTCAGCCCTTTCCTTCAAGTTTTTCTCTCTTCACAGCCGTTAACTTAGCTTCCCAGCTCATTCCCAGATTCTAGCCGTCAACTTGGATTCTACTCTTTCACTCTCGGTTTCCCTTTCCGTTTAGTCCCTATTCTCCCACTCTCTCCTGATTCTACTTCCCTTTGCTGGTTTTTCCTTTTTGCCGTCACAGAATCTCCCTCTTTCCTACGCTGTTTTTCTTTCACCTCATCCGAGAGCCTCTCCTTTCACTCCCGTCGCTTCCTGCTGGAACTCCCCCTCTTTTTCCCCTTGCGGCTACCCTCAAATGCAAGACCCCTTCTCCAAACCCTTCATCCTACGGCCCCCCTTCTTCTAGATTCGTCTCCCCCTTCCAGGTGTCCTAGGCACCTGGCCTTTGTAGCTAAATTTTACCCCCCAAGGACTCCCTGCAATTTCTTCTTGCAAGCTGCGGCAACACGCAACTTTTGGCATGCGTGACTTTTTCCTTTTTTTTTTAATAATAATTTTAACAAAAACAAAAGTAAAACTAAATAATAACAACTAATTAACAGAATTGACAAAAATCAAGTAATAATAATAATAATAACAAATGAAAACAATTTAAAAAAAATCTAAACAACTAAAAACAACAAAAATGGCCATTTTTCAATCCTTTCCTACATTTTCCATTGTTTTCTTTTTCTTTTGAGAAATTCCATGCTAAAAGCTTAAAAATAAAATAATAACATGAAAACTAAAAAAGACTAAAACTAAAAATGAATAAAACAAACATGACAAAAACAAAAACTAAGAAATAAAGAGTAAATGAACTTGAGCTAAAATTTGGTGTCTACAGCACTCATGTGGGACGTCCGAAAGGAAGCTATCGGACGTCCGAAAGGATGAAGAACATCAGGAAGGGTATTCTGTCGGACGCTCGTGAGGAAGCATCGGACGTCCGGAAGGATCGGACGCACCCCTCGGACGCACATCAATCGCATCGGACGTCCGAGAAATTTCGTAAAGATTTGATGACTCTCTGACGACGTTCGGACGCAGGGTTCGGACGTCCGACAGGTGGTTTGGACGCAGGGTTCGGACGTCCGACAGGTGGTTCGAACGTCCCGACAGGCCAACAGCTAGTTTTGACAGCATTTAATATTTGAACCGTTGGAGAGCCTTTTGGAGCCATTTCCTCACCTTCTATAAACACCCCAAAGCACAAGAAGACACGAGACTTTTGGCAACACAAAATACAAGCTTACAAGTGAGATTTTTGAGAAGAAAGATTCTTTGTTGGTTGTATAGAGGGGTTGGGGAAGTTAGGTTGTGAGGTTGCTCAAGTGAAGGTTACTCTCCTAGGAGAAGTAAAACCTTGGTGAAGGTGAACCTATCACTTGAAGTGGTAAAATTGGTGAAGGTTGCCTCATTTGTATAAAATAGGTTCTTAAATTGGGTGAGTGATCTTCAAGTGTAGGTTGTTGAGGGTTAACTAGAATAGTTGTAAAACTCCTTGGCTCAACCAAAGTGTGTTTTGGGGTGAGGAAGGAGTGAGTCCTTCACTTGTACATCTTGGTTAGCATCGCCATCAATTGAAGAGGCTATTGGTTTGATATTTGGTTTGCATTTCTTATCCTTTTTCTTTAATTAAGTTTTCTTTATTGTGCTTAAATTTGATATATCTTTGTGCATCATTGTGAATTTGTTTGTACTCATTGGGTTGCACCGGGCACTTACAATGGGAGCCAAAACCAACCCTAAACACCCAGCCACCTCTTCTGTATTTGCAGCCAAGGGCTGCCCGAAGCCCTTCCTTGCAAGTTGCGAAAACGCAGCTTGCAAGTTGCGTACCATTTTTTTTTTTTAAACTTAAATAACAAAATTAAAAACAAAAACAATTTAATTAACATCAGAAACAACAAAATGCAAATCCAATTTTCTTTTTTTTCATTTTCCATTTTCATCGTTTTTCTCTTTTTCCTTTTTTTCCTTTTTTCAATTTTTCAATTTTTCCTTTTCATTTTAAATAATGAAACTAAATCCAAAACAACTAAAACATATATATTTTTTTTAACACTTTTCTTTTTCCTTTGAGAAACTCTACGCTAAAATGGCTAAAATAACTAAAACTAAAAGTAAATAAAACTAAGTGTGACAAATAAAAATAGAACAAATGAAAAACGAATAGTAAAACAATAAATAATAAAACACCAAAAATTTGGTGTCTACACCCACAGGTCAGGTTTTCAAAAACAAATCAAGTTTTAGTCGATGAGATTTTCTCTGCATTCGACTTCAGGTCATGTACATGTAAAATCTAGTAATTTCATGTAATTCATGTCGCAAGTCATGTATTGATCCAAGTAAAGGAGATGAAGTGCGGTAAAGTACACACTTCCCTCAACAAGTATAGTTCATGTAACAACAAGTTCAAGTAGAGTTCATGTAGGCAACAAATCTCAAGTGAAGTACAAGTAAACATGCACTTGACACTCACCAAGTATCAAAAGTCAAAGTTTGAGAAATTAGCTCTAAGACGCTTCACCGGGAGTTCCCTCGAAGTCCTCTTGAGATCCTGAAGGTATGCAATAATGCATTGTATATCAAATTCCAGGCCATACAATATTCGTGTAAAGAAAAGAAACAGTCAATTTTGACTCCAAAATTCCAGTTTCCAAAGTATTTCAGTTCATAAGGAACCGACTTTCAAATGAGGTCTCAAGTGATAGGTGAACTTAAGTTCACCATGAAAATAGGTTTGAAATGCTCTAAGAGTTGAAAAAATGTAACCTAGGCCCTTAAAAGAACATTTAGCTCCAAATTGGAAATTTTCACTTTTCGAGTCATTCTTTCAAAAATCAGTCCGGAAGTTCGGAAAGTCTAAAAATGGAAAATTTTACACCGTCAAAAACTTCATTCAAAGCATAACAACTTTGTAGAAGGTCACTTTCCAAGAATCAAATCAGAAACAAGTCAATTTCTCCAAGAAAGTTTACTATTCATTGAAGATAGGTCAAAACAGTCCAAGTTTTTCCAATACCTTTGGAATTTTTGCCAAAATCATAGAATCAAAACCAGCCTTTGAAATTTGATATGCAGGTAAAGTTCCAATCCAGGTTTCAATTAAAAAAAAAGGAACTCGATTCTGATGTTCCTAGCTCAAGAAATAAAAGTTGAAGTTTCGCTAAAATTCCTGGACTGTTGGCCTTTCCAGAAATTTTCCAGATTTAATGCCCTTCGCTACTTAGGCCGTATCTCACTCGATTCTCAGTGAAATTGAAAACGGTTGATAGCTTTAGAAACTAGGTTTACAAGGTTATATTTGTGTAGAATAAATCATTACCAAAATCCAGACATAAGTGGTTCAAAATCAAGCAACAAAATGGATTTTCTGGACAGTCTCGGATGAACAGTAATAAACCGGCAGCCAACTTTCAAGACTTGCCACGAATCGCTCGGGACGAACTAGAAAATGAGCTTGGTACCATTTTAAAACTATAAGAGTCTACTTACAAATGCCGCAAATGGCACTCAATGTTGATCATCGAGAAAAATGTTATGATCTCCACAATATCACTGGTCAGAAAATTTCTGGACCTAGTCCAGTTTTGCTTCTTTGCTCATAACTCAAAATTTATCCAACCAAATTGGCTAATTTTTTTTTTGTAGACAACCACCACACACATAACACAACATATATCACTCACATTTGTAGCCAAATTATGCACGAAAATATCAAAGCAAAACAGGGCAGCAAGTCCTTGAAATTTCAGACAGTACCTTCTCCAAATTTCTAACTTTCTTCCAACTTCATTCCATCAATCATTCTATATACATGTAACATAGCACAATATCAGCAACCACCACATGTTAATTCATCACATCAGCCACCAATAAGCATCCTCAAGCCCTCAAGCATGTCATGAGATTGCAAGAAAATAATTACTCAACCAATCAACCCAAATTCTACCATAGGTTGCAAACCCATGCTACCTTTGCTCCATTTGAGCTATAATTTTGCAAGATTGAAGTGTGGGTGA
This sequence comes from Coffea eugenioides, assembly GCF_003713205.1. Taxonomy (NCBI): domain Eukaryota; kingdom Viridiplantae; phylum Streptophyta; class Magnoliopsida; order Gentianales; family Rubiaceae; genus Coffea; species Coffea eugenioides. The sequence goes on from NW_020863840.1 coordinate 21,481, forward strand.
GTGAGTTACCTCAAGAACTTAGTTAGACAGCTTTAGGGCAGAAATTTTGACCGAAATTCCTCCAAGAAAACCGATGAACAGCCCCCTCTTCCAAGCTAGGATCAAAGCCCTCTAATGGATGATGAAATTGGGAAGTGGATTGAAGCAAGTCTGTGAGGATTTTGGCTAGATTTTTTCTTCCCCTTCTTTTTTCTTCCTATTTTCGGCCAAATAGAGAGTGAAGAGAGGAGAGAGAGTGAAATCAGATTTTGTAATGAAAGTGGAGAGAATTGGTGACTTAATGGTTAAGTCTAAGTGTCAACTCATGCTAGGTCCATTTAGGGTCTTCGCGTGTCCAATTTTCGAGCTCGTTTGCAACTTGTGCACTAAACCTCTGAGGTAATTTCCCTAGTACATTAATAGTACATTACTAGTAGTCTCATGTTCTTAAAATCTCCAATTAATCAAATTAATGTGCCTGTCGGGGCCTTTTCGGCAAGCTCGCGTATAAAGGTCAAACTTAAGGGTTTTCTCGTTTGAACTTGGAAATTCAACTTATTCGATTCTAAAACTCTACAATGTGATAATCCAAGTATATATAACAATAAAAATCACGATAAGCAATTCATCTTGAATAAATTTGGACATTAAAATAATATGCGCTTAAAGAACCAATTGGTAAAATTTATTTTCGAGAAATTCATGTACTTTAGTAATTTTTCTTTTTTGGTAACTCGAGTACGAAATATTTTTAAAATGACCAATTTAATAATATTTTGAAATAATAAAATTATGAGTCCTCACATCCTCTCCCCGTTAAGAGAATTTCGTTCTCGAAATTCATACCTTAAATCGAAAACTCCAGATGTCTCTTTTGCATCTCGAAATTCATACCTTAAATCGAAAACTCCAGATGTCTCTTTTGCATCCCACTCTTACGAATTGTAAAACTTATTCCGCATTAAATATCTCATAAGTCTTATAGTCTTAATCTGTTCACGACGAGCGAGATAACAATTCTTTCATGCGGTTCACAGATTCAATTGCCTTAAGAAATTTGTCAATTCAAGAACAAATGATGTAATAGCCCTTTAAATTGGTATATGCAATGAACTTTAAATATCTCGCAGATCAAATTCGATAAGATCTTAATAGCACACAAGT